>NC_137922.1:34335807-34588307 GCF_963457725.1 Sprattus sprattus | reverse complement strand
GGCTAGCGACCAACACTGCTCTACCTCACTGGATTCGCAGGTGATGAAACACACACACACACACACACACAAAGCTTTTTTTCTGTTACTATTACCATCTCTCTACTATTGTTTATTTCTTGATGGTATTCCAACAAACCATGGCAAAAACCCCTCCGTTCTATTTTTATTTAGGGCTATGAAATGCCACGTAATGATGTGAGTGGGAGAGTCTATATATAACCCTTGGAGTTGGCCAGCATCTCATCCCAGCTTAGACAGGAGTGATAAATAACAACAGCCCTCCATCACGCCAGCGGAGCCGCTAGTATTCCCCTCGGCCCGAGCCAGGCAGCCAGAGGTCTAAGAGTGTTTGCTTAACGCCGGGGCCCTCAAAGCGGATCACAGTGCCGTGAAGTCAGAGTGGGGAGACCCACCTCCCTTTCTGCGCCCTTAGATCTAAAGTTCGCTTTCAGTTTTGAGTTTTTAAAATACACCCGCATTTTTGGTGGATCTGTGTTTGAATCATAGCGTCACAATGTCACCTGAATGACAAAAAGCTACATCTGTGGTGGTACAGAGGGATTATACAGAGGACTTTTATCCATTATCTTAATGGTGTTATTGGTTCTCGTTCACAATAAACCCTTTTTATTTCACCTAAATCATAACATAATGGTCCTGCCCATACATGCCATAGCCCTCCTGACATCATGTAACAAAACAAAACACTGCTAGTGAAGCCACTGTCACCACTGTCAACAGCACTGATACTGCTAATACTACAACTAACAACAATAACACCAGCCCTGAGGTCCATGGTCTTAAATCTCACTTGAGTTGAGGGGTATTGCCACGCAGCTCATCTAAGCAATGATAAGGTCAACACAAATAACATCATCCCTGTGACAGGGGTGAGTTTGGGGAGTAGAGCTTCACGGCTCACAGGGAGGGTGTGGGGAGGAGGGGGTGCAGTTTGAGGCCCATCCCGGGCGCCCTACCCTTGACCCCATCGGGATGAGGTGGAGGTGGAGGCTAATGCCTCATCATATTGAGTTTGACTTTGAGCCCGCCGGACGGAGGCTTATAAAACAAAGGATAACAGGCCAGATAAACTGCGGGGCCATAAACCACAGGGGGCGAGAGCCACTGCTCATCCAAGCCACACAAACCAACCCAGTGAGCCGAGTGGTCAACCAGCACCGTCTCTATTACAATACAGTGTATCCCATAGGCCTCTGACATGACTGGATAATAAATGGCTCATTGACATTAACAACGCAAACTGTACTGTAGATCGTCATAAGATAGCAATCTATACAAGAGTCAAATGGGGGCCATTGATAATAATCAATTCAAGACATTTTAATAAGGCTCTTGACTGTGAATTTGAGGTCAGAATATAATGTCAGCGATGCTGTTTTGCCACACGTAAATGAAAATGGTAGCTTACCGTGAACTGATCAGTCATAGAGAATGTAGACTTGACCGATCATCTAAGCACCAAGCCTATACCCTTGATATATCATGCTGCTCTCAGCAAGGACAAAGGGAATGAAGATGACAGCCCTGAAGAATTCACCACATGAACATGTCAGATGTAAACACACTGCATGTGAGCACAACTCACACGTCAAAAGCAACATTTGTTGGATAAAAATGCGATTTGGTTTTCACAATCTAGTTGCAAAAGGCAGCAGATACTGAGATTGCCATCCTATGTTTTGTTAAATTCTATTCTAAGACTCTAAAACACACCGCCAAAGACAAAACTGGTTTGCATTTGAGTGCTCAGGTCAACGCACAAAGGCATGTGTCTATATTTGGCTCACGGCTGATGAAATTCAGTGAAACTTTGATTAGAAAAGAGAGCATACAATGTCAAGTGTTATGGCATTTTAATGTTCTATATCCATCAATACCACAATTACAAAATAGCAAGTCATCACCGAATGTAGTTGAATGACATACGTATGACAACTAACAAACACTGAGTATTTCATTTGTCAGGTCATTAAATAATTACTTTTTTGGAAGGAGAGACTCAAGAAAGAAGAAGAAAAACAATAAACGCTTGTCTCCTTGTGTCCTTGTTTGAGAAACGATACCCATCAAACAGCACTTAATGTCATTTTTTCTTGCACTTTCTAGAGGATCGGTAAAGATTTCAGAGGGCAATCACCTTCCTCAAGGACCTCAATTTATACTACGTGGGGATCCATGCACAAGGGAAATGTCGTCTTATTCGTACAGTGGCTGTAGGGACCCTTTCATTTTCCACTGATGTATGTTAACCTTTGCAGATGGAGCAGTTATTGCTGGAGAAAAGGCAACATATTGCTTGATAAACCATATCATCTGACATATTTACTGCTTGGTTAGCCAAACAGAGGCTGTTTTCTGTGATTTTCCATGTCGAATTTGTCACCATGCATGTCTTTTCTGTTTCAGGTCACAGGGTGAGAAAGAGGGGAAAAAAGAAAGAAAAAAATCAACCATATCCCACAGTTCTTTGCCAATTTGAGTCATTCCAGACAATAAGGTAATTTTCTTATCAAATGGCTATTAGGGGCAAATGTTTGATTTATTTATTTATTTTTCCCTTTTTTGGGTGTCAGTCTTGATCTTTGTGTCGATAATGAGGGGGCTTGTGTGAGCAGACAGGATAATTAATAGGAATGTCAGTGACACTATATTAATAGCATCTTGCGTGGCATCAATTTGGTTTAGATTGCCTTTTTGACAAGCCATTTTAATTAAAAATATCAACATGAGCATTGAAAAACTACTGTAGCCGTTTCGGGAAAATATCAAATAATGTTGCCATCTGGTACTTTCAGCATGTCTTGTCTTTGCGCTAATTATAAGTAATACTCTGAAGTTTGGTATCAGTCTCCAGCAGACACGCACATCAGCATATCACCACGGCTGCCAGCAGCTTAGCTGAGGAGGACACGAAGCTCCATCAGAGGGAACAGAACAGATGAAAAAGGTATGCCATATCCACTGGAACAAACCATTACTTCTGATGACCTTCCCTCTTCTCTCCTGTCTCTGACCAGAGAAAGAGGTCTTTATAATAAGAGCCCTTACTCCAATGGAGTTATATGTGAGTGATAAATAATATCATGCGCTTTACATGTGAATACGTTTTTAACCATGACACAAAAACATTACAACTAACATTATTGACCCCAACACCAAACTCTAACCCCAAGTATATAAGCGAGAGATACATCATTACTACTGTATATTCTACATTATTTATAAATGAAGTACCTGTAGTACAATTTAGTACACAGTACCTAATAGGGGCACTCTAAATGTAGGGTGGGCATGGCAGACCCACTGAGTGGACCATGACTTAAAATGACCTTCACTCACTAATATCTGCAACCAGAGCATGGGGTCTCCAAAGATTTTCTTGAAGGTGTTTTGAAATCTCTTTCTCTTTGTTGGTTGTTGTTGTTTTTTCCCTTCATCTTCCCCTCAGCGCGACTGTCAGGCAGGGGGGGTTGGGGTGGTGAGGGGTGTCGGAGTGATGCATGGCTCTGCGGTCGCACACTCGGCGTGTCTCACTGATCAGTGGGCTGACGGGCCAATCAATCTCCCTGACCACTCAGGGTCTCCCAGTCACAACTGTGGTCTCAATCCCTTTACCCTGCCCATGCACTGGGCACGCACAGGAATCCCAGGGTGGGAGGGAGCTACACACAAGTCATAAAGTCAGGCACACACGCACACACACGCATACACACACACACACACACACACACACACACACACACACACACATACACACACACACACACACACACACACACATACACACACACACATACACACACACACACACACATACACGCACACACACGCATACACACACACACACACACACACATACACACACACATACACACACACACACATACACACACACACACACACACACACACACGCACACACACACAAACACATGCATACTTTCTCGCAGATATTTATATATACACATGTGCATCTATACAATCGAAAATAGACATGCAATTGCACAGGCATACACAAATTCATACACACACAAACATACACTAATATACCAACGTAATATACACACACATCTGCAGACATATAAAGAACCTACAGAAAAGCCCACTTGGACAATAATATGTTTAAGCAAAGCAACATTTCTAAGTTGTGCACAAAGTGTACTATTAAAATTATAAAATACATTTTTACACATAAAATGGCCTTGGTCAGTAAATCTCACTTGTGTCTCACTCACATCGGTGTGTGGGCATTTGTGTGTCGAAAACAAAGAAACAAAGGATGACTGAAAGAAAGAGAAAAGAAATCCAGAAAGAAACAAAGGATGCTTGGAAGAGAAAGAAAGATGGATAAAAAGGGAAGAAAAGAGGAACGTGTTTGCGGGTTCTGACCTCTCTGCTGACTTGTGTTGGAAGGCGCTCTCCCTGGTTACTATGCGTCATGCTTTGTTTCACCTGACGTGTAATTATTTTTTCCATTAAACACACAACACATATTTCACTTAGTTTCTGGGAATGAAATTTCAATCAGGGGCCATTAATGCGGCCTAGACAAGGGGAAAGTTTAGAAAAATAACAAGATGCAACAGCAAAGAAAATAATATACTGTCAATGGGGGAAAGAAAACACAAAAATAATCATTTGCCACTTGAAGGTGATGCATATGTTAAATTGTCAACAACCACAGAAAAATTAATAGCTTTCTGCCATGGGAAAAATAAATGGAATGACTAGGCAATCAATTACATATTTCCTTTACTTTCAGACTCCTATAGATTCTCCTGACAAAACTAGGGTAAGTGTAGTGAGAAAAAAACACATGGACCTGAAAGGTATTTCTCCGATTATTATCAATGCCATCTCACGGTTTGATGGCGCTTCAACATTTATATGTATAACATATTGCACTTATTTTCCCATCTGAAAAGTACAAAACATTTTGGAAAAGGATAAGCAAAATGATGTAATCTGTTCATTTTAAGAGGAGCAAAAAGGACTTTAAAAAAAATAGAGAAAAAAACTCGATTTGAGGTCATTTGTAAAGCAGTCGGTTTGTGTAATGCGTTTGGAGGTCCATGAGGTCTGAGAGCTTTGTGCCTCATTAGTTTGTCAATAAGACCTCTCTCCATCTTACAGTCTCAGTAATGAGAGAGCGAAGCATCCAGCTGCAAACCTCCACAGGTCTTCGGCCGACAGACTGCCTCCCTCTGCTCACACCCACCCATTGACAGCGCAGCTGACAGGAGGACTGAGTGGCATCCTGCTGTTCAGCATGCATAACTATGTGTCCCACTTTGTATTAAGTTACTTATTACGGTGTATTTGGGTAAGTAATTCTTTACACTATGGACCTCTCATTTTAGTACATACAATAGTGTAACATGGTAGTGCCCCTTAACCCTATCCCAATTCTAACAGTAAAGTATATCGCACAATGACATCTAGACCTTCTAATCAGCCAAACAAGTATGAGCAATATGTTATATAAGGACACTTCGAAATAGGGCCAACATATAAATACTGAAGGGTGGATATCAAATCATAAAACAGTTTGTATTTTTTTTTTATTTCTTGTGCACTTAGCATATGGTTAAGTGTTCTGTTCTGTGACTAAATGTAGTGAAAGTGTCACGACTGTAAATCCAGTTGGGACAAAAGCACCTTGAGGCCTGTAGGAGAAAGAAAGGGAGAGAGAGAGGGGGAGAGAGAGAGAGAGGGAGAGAGAGAGAGGGAGAGAGAGAGGGAGAAAAAGAGAGATGCCTGACTGAGCTATATGAAATAACAGTCCTCCACAACCTATGATGCTGAGATCACTCTCTCTCCTTGACCCAGAAATGGCTGGCCTCTCTGTTAGCGCGATGATCTGCACAGCGCCGTGCAGCGCGACGCGTGTTATTTCTGCACCTTGGCCCCCGACTCAGATTGATAGTGCTGAGGGCACCTGGTGTAATTCACTGTAAACACAGACGAGGTAGGTCAGTTTCCATGCCCGCACTGATGCCTCTGTCAAAGCACGTGTGCTGCATGAGGGCGCTCTGTCAATCAGTGATCACATGCAAGGCAGCCAAAAGCAGCTAAAATAACTGTGTTGTTTGAATCAGAGAAATATAGTCAAATCAGACTTGGTCAGCTTCATGCTGGCTCTTTCTGCACTCAAAGCTCTATTCTGCTCCGTAGAGAAAAGACATAGAGTAATAAGTAAACCGTGCTGATGGGACAGCAGTGACTTACATAGATATAGTGTTGGATAACAGATAAGAGCAGTATAGTTTTTATGAATTTATACATATTAAATTCTTGTTTTGGAAGCGTGATCAATACCACAGGACCTGTCCCACAGTTGTCTATGGCACATCCACACAGGCGCTGTTTATCACACCACATCTACGCCGTGAACCTGAAACGCCACGGATCGATACCCGGACACACAGCCTGCACAGGAGCAAACTGTGAATCCGGCAACAATGACGATGACAATATTTGCACTCAACACCCCCCTTCTTCCCTCCACTTCCCCCACCCTCACCGTTTTCCAGTTCAGGCCTCCAATTAACCTGTGCATAGCGTGACGCCAATCACAGGCCAGTGTGTCGACAGTGAACCCCTGCGTATGGAGCCGCACTGCTGGGATGATGTATCTGAAAGTTAGGGGGTGGAGGGGGGTGCTGGGTGGTGAGGGGCTTGTAATGGTGGGGGGTGGGGCGGAGGGTAGGTGGAGGGGATTGGGATTCAGGATTGGGGGGAAGGCTGGGGGCTCGTCCCTTGTCAGTGACAGCGAAGTTTGTTCCAGTCATTCATCAAGTCCCTCCCTGCCCACCAAAGGGCCTGGCGTGTCCCCAAGCCTCCTGCTACCACTGAGGGTTGGGGTTGGGTGGGGGGTGGAGAGGGAGGTAGGAGGAATGTGCAGTGAAGGAGGGGTGGGGTGGAAGGTGGGGGGGGGGTTGCAATATGTGCATTTTAGGCCTCTGGTGGGCCGGCAAAAAAAAGAGGAGAGAGAAAACCGAGAGAGCAAGGGAGGGGGAGGGGGAAGAATCTGCTGATGTGCTCACTGCCGCTAACTTTGATGGATCTCCTGTTGTCACTTGCTTTTGGTCCCGATCCGCGGGACAAAACAAAGGGAATCATTAACTCTTCTGTGCTGCATGGGACTTTTATAGGTCTGGAGGGGTGGGGTGGGGGTGGGGGTGTGGCTGGCTGGCGGGCGGAGGTTGGGATGAGGGGATAATGCAAAAAACAGAAGATGGGGTGCAGATGGGGTCGTCCGGCGCGTTGCGAGGGCGGGGGGCTCGGTCCAAAACAGGGCGCGTTGGGTATGCATGGGTGCCCAGGCACACAGGCCTGATTACAGAATGATTTAGTGACCGCTGATACGCCTGCTCCTCTCAGAGGTCCCAGCAGTGGCCCTCAGCTCTGATGGACCAATAGAGCTGGCAAATGTGTATCTGTGTGTGTGTGTGTGTGTGTGTGTAGCGCTTGTGTGTGTGTGGATTTGAGACTCTTCATGTGTGTTTGTGATTGACACAGGAGTTTGTGTGTTTGTGTATTTTTGGTGTTTGTGTGTGTGTGTGTGGTTGGGTGGGTGTTTGTATATTTATGGTCAGTCAAACTGCATCCCAATGTGTAGTGTGCTGTGCTGGTCAGAGTCATGATTGGAGCTATCACTGGCTGAAGTGATTTGAGACTCAATACCATAAGCATTGTATAGTGGGACCAGTCTGGCGACTCTGGGCAGAGTAAATGTGAGTGTGTGTGTTTGTGTGAAGAGGATATTTGCCTTCTATTCCCTCTATCAAAACTAACCGGAGTGCTTTCCATTTTGTAGAATTATAGTCATACTTTGGGGGTACTTTCTATTTAGCCTTTGCAATGTTTGTGCTCTGATATGTCCGTAAAAGAAAATATATAACTGACCAGAGCACAGCTGTAAGCAACTCTTCAAGACAATTGTACAATGCTTTCAACCTTACTCAGTCTCAGGTAGATTGGAATGAAACCATCACACCATCATCATATACCAAATCAATCTTTATGGGCCAACATTGCACTAAAGCTTATTGACTTTTACTATAGGACTAGTACTGTAGTAGACCGTATATCATGGGGATGAGACTCTGTTGTGACTCCATCTATGTTCCTCTTAGAGAACTGGATGTTATTTGATGATGTTCTCAAAGTTCTAGAGCGAGGGGAGCAGCTGGTTAGAATGAGCACATCACAGTAGTCATAATGTGGCAGCTGCTGTTGCTTGCCCTCCTGTGTTGGTGCTGTTTTCACATGCAGGCAGTAGATGCTTCCTGTCATTAAACAACATTTGTTCTGTTTTGGGAAATGAACTATCACTTATCAGCATTAAACTGAAACTTTTATGTGGTTAAATGTAATTCAATTTAGTTATGTGAGGCTGGGAGTTAGTCAGGTACATGTGCGGGTAGCAATGTATATATATGTCTGACCTGGTTTAAAAATTCCATGCTCCTATGTCTTTCAACTCCAAAGAAAGACACACTAGTTTATCAACCGTTGTAGGGCTGAATTGATTAATAACTGAATTTACTCTGTCAAGCCCCTGCGCTTCCAAGCAACAAAGATTGCCACGCAACACGGCTTACAGTAGTCAACATCTGCCTGGGAGCGAGTATGGCTTAGGAGATGGAGAGTCTAGTCGAGAGCCCGAGGTCAGAGACTAACAGCACTGTTAGAGAGACAAGGTCGCTTAAGAGAGAGAAAACAATTCCTCCCCACCCTCCCACCCTCCCAGTTTATAAATCAGGTCCCTTGGTCTCTTTGGGCGGTGGCAACTTTGACATTGATTAAGGCATGACAACAACACACAGGGTATAGAATCAACTAAATGGATGCAGTGCAATGCTGAACTCATAGAGGGGAACTATTTTTTTATATATCAGTGGTCACTATGGTTACTTAGAACAAACATAACTCCAGGGAAGGTGTATCTCATGGTGAGAACATTGCACAGGTATCTAACGTCAAAAGAGCAAAATAGAGTGAATCTCACACATTTCAAAATTAAACTGCAAGGAGCATATACAGTTGAGTTGAAAGCATAACAGTCAGATGAAAGATGTTGGATACAGTTTTAAGCACTCGTTTTATATACCCAGGACCACATCAAAGAGGAATCAAACCAGGAAGCAAAAATGAAAGGCTATCACTGCACACACATATAGATTTTGATACATTTATCATGGACCTGCACCAAACTGGCTTTCTAACTGCAGTACTCTACATTTCCTCGAAATCTTGCTGTAAAAGTTACCACCTCACATTAAAATAATCAGTCTTTTTAGTGCGTTTCAGTAGCTTGTTCTGTGACTTTAATTCATTCCATTTGTTATGTGAGGACAACTCATTAGAATTATCATTTATTATCATTAGACAGAAATTTTAAGCCCTCATTCCCCGGAGATGCTAAGCGCTCCCTCTTTTCTCCCTCTGTTTGCATTGAAACAAATGTGAACCTGCTGATGCATTAGATTAATGTGTGCACTGCATGCAGGCTGCGCACATTCGTTCATCTGGGGAGTCGGGGTGGGGGGGGGGGGGGGGGGGGGTGGGGGGGGGGGGGTGACAAGAGGTTGATCTTTTTTCATGTGTCTACATGCCAGTCTGTGTCTGTTTGTCGGATGGTCATTTAACATATGTCATGCTAATTAACGTCACCATGAGGTTTGGTGGTACACCTGTCAATAACAGTGAAATGTAACGTGGAAAGTGTTTAGGTAAACTCCAACATGGTTGATGATATACTGGCAATGACTCCAAAATGGTTGATGTTATTCTGGAGAAGGCCAATGACAAGAAGGATTCATTAAAAAGAAAAGTAAAAGTTCCTAAACTGGCTATAATATAATGCGCCAAAAGGAGCTGTCTAGTCCTCTTGTCCCTGTCCCATCTTGAAGAAAAAAATCCCGTAACCGTCTCCACAGGTTCAGCTTAGCAGACGAGGGTATCTGGTAAAACGTACAAAAGTTCATGGAACTTAATGGCCCTGCTATAAGAGGTCAAGTGAGCATACCACTGACAGTTAGTCATCCCATGGCCAATAACCTTCCAACATATTGTTGCTATTGTTGTTACAATCATTTGTATTATTATTATTAGTAGTAGTATTAGTAGTAGTAGAAGTAGTAGCTGTAGTAGTAGTAGTAGCTGTAGTAGTAGTAGTAGTAGTAGTAGTAGTAGTAGTAGTAGTAGTAGTAGTTGTAGTAGTAGTAGTAGCCAGATGGGCTAAGGTAAGGGTTGAAAATGGGATGTACATTTCTTGGGTTTCTCATTCTTTATTTATATCATTGTAACAATATGGAGATGGAAAACTCTGCTTAATAAGAATTAAAATCAACTGACGGAGACGTCATTAGCAGGCCAGATGTTTTAAGACATTATGGACATAGCATAAATGATCTATTAACATACTGCATCAATGTGGACAATAAATCTTGGAATCACACCTTTTTAATTCTCAAGCTGTTCAATGTAACTCTGCCATAAACAATTTGTATAGACCATCATTACTTTTAACATTTAATCTCTATAAATAATATTGATTAATTAGCAAGTCAAAATTACTGAAAATGATGTATGCAGTATACATCACTGTCACAGGAACTCCTGCAACGATTCATTTGCACATGAAGTGTTTTAATTAGGAGCAACAGAAACTTAACTTTGATGGGAAATGAGTAAGGATTGTGAGTCAGGGGTCACTGTTCACAATTATTTGTTAAATTCACAACAAGAACTTTACACAATATTGACCTTTTTTTGTACGTAGTTTGTGAAATCAGTGTACCATCTGCCTTTTTAAAAACACTGCTATCAGGCCTAAATACAGTGGGGAAAATAAGTATTTGAACCCCTGCCGACTTCGCAAGTTTGGCCACTTGCAAAGAAATGTGTGATCTAGAATTGTAATGGTAGGTGTATTTTAACAGTGAGAAAAAGAATATCAACAAAAAAATCAAGAAAACTGCATTTTATAAGATTTATGACTTTATTTGCATTTGATGCAAAAAATAAGTATTTGAACCCCCAAGCAAACAGCAATAATTCTGGCTCCCAATGGCCAGTTATGTGCCCAAAAAGCACACAGATTAGTCCTCATTAGGTCTAACAAGGTATACCTGGGCCCCGTCCCATTCATCTTCCCTTCACCCTACCACTTCATCGAAGTGAACTTCACTGCGGAGGGCCCCTTCACAACGGAGTGAGAAGTGTTAAGGGATTTAAATCTTTACCTGTGAAATGGGACACCACTCGATCACTCATATCAAGCTCCACTGTAGGCTACGTTTCACCAAAAACGCAATGCAAACAGTGTTCCTATGTTTGCGAATTTGAACACACGTCAGGTTCTCAGGTTTTGGCAAACATATATACCCACATGTCATAAAATAGCGTTTTTTACATCCTAACGTTAACATTACTCGGCTACTCTCAGCAGCATAGACAGACGTTCATTTGTGAAAATCTTTTTCTAACAATCATATTCTACTCAACTGTAAGGAATATTATTCTGCATAATGATCGGCTAAATATCCCGATGTGTTTCACATTTTTTAATAGTTATTTGCGAAGATATCCATAGATTTGTAAACTTCTTTTTCTGCACTGGCTGCCATCTTTCTTAAATTTTTTGGAGTCCGTTGGTAACCAAGGTGATCGCAAAGCATCATGGGAAATGTAATCTTTCCCTTCAAACGAAGTCCGGTTCTGATCACACTCCGTTTGAAGGGGTCGTTTGAAGTGTTGAACAACACTTCCCCTTCGGTCCAAAAGAATTGGGACACCCTACCCCTTCACGCGAACGCGCAAACGAAGTGGAAGGGTGAAGTGCTAGGGTGAAGTGGTAGTAATGGGACAGGGCCCTGATCTCAACTGATGACCTGTATAAAAGAAACCTGTCCAAAGAATCATACTTCACACCTTCAACCTCACCACCATGGGCAAGACTAAAGAGCTGTCCAAGGACGTCAGAGATAAGATTGTAGACCTGCACAAGGCTGGAATGGGCTAAAAAACCACCGGCAAGCAGCTTGGTGAGAAGCAGATAACTATTGGTGCGATTATTCATAAATGGAAGCAACACCAAACAACTGTCACCCGCTCTAGATCTGGGGCTCCATGCAAGATATCCCCTCGTGCGGAATCAGTGATCATTCGGAAGGTGCAGAATAACCCCAGAACTACACAGGGGGAGCTTGTGAATGATCTCAAGGCAGCTGGGACCAGAGTCACCAAGAAAACCATTGGCAACACACCACGCCGTCATTTTTTGAAGTACTGCAGCACTCACAAGGTCCCCCTGCTCAAGGAAGCGCATGTACAGGGCCATCTGAAGTTTACCATTGCACACTTGAATGATTCTAGGGAGGATTGGGAGACAGAATGTGGTCAGATGATACCAAAATCAAGCTCTTTGGCATCAACTCGACTTGCCATGTTTGACAGGGGGGGGAATGCTGAATATGACCCCAAGAGTACATCATACCCACCATCAAGCATGGCGGTGGAAACATTATGCTTTGGGGCTGTTTCTCTGCCAAGGGTACTGGACGACTCCACCGCATCAAGGGGACTATGGATAGGGCCATGTAACGTGGAATATTGGGCTTGAACCTCATTCCCTCATTCCCTCCCATTGAAAACACAACCTTAAAGATTTGGAGAGGATCTGGAAAAAGGAGTGGACCAAAATCACTCCTGAGATGTTTGTAAACCTGGTGACCAACTACAAGAAACGTCTGACGTCTGTGCTTGCCAATAAGGGTTATTCCACCAAGTACTAAGTCATTTTTGTCAGTCAGTTTTGGGGGGTTCAAATACTTATTTTTTGCATCAAATGCAAATAAAGTCATAAATGTTATAAAATGCATTTTTCTGGATTTTTTTGTTGATATTATGTTTCTCACTGTTAATATACACCTACCATTACAATTATAGATCACACATTTCTTTGCAAGCGGCCAAACTTGTGAAATCGCAAGGGGTTCAAATACTTATTTTCCCCACTGTATAAGAAATTACAGAGATACTATAAGATCAGCCCACTGCAATTGGTCATAAATAATATTAACCTCATAAAACTCCCTTGCAGCCTCTACCAGGTTATGACCCTTGAATGTTGTTCTATGAACTGAACCCATAGGTAGAGTTCAAGTAGTTGATTTAGTGCCTAAAAGCATTAGCATCAATTAGCCACTAAATCGGTGCTTTGAATCCCACCCCCCTTCACACTTTTGATGAGCGCTCACAGCACACACACACACACACACACACACACACACACACACACACACACACACACACACACACACACACACACACACACACACACACACACACACACACACACACACACACACACACACACCACACACACACACACACACACACACACACACACACACACATACACATACACACCTACAATGTTGGTGTTGTGAAGGGCAGCTATGCATCTACCATTTAAGGCAGCATTTGCCAATTCAACCCAACATCAATTACAACTAATGCACCAGGGCCCTACCACGCTGCAGTGCATTCAGGAGACGGATAGAATGTAACAACCTCTTTCAAAAGGCCCATCATTGGCTTCACAGTGGTATTAGTACATTCTAAATAGGGCCGTTTGGTCAGTCAACCCTTAAATATTTGGGGTCTGTTGGTGCTTATTGTGAGCGGAGGGTGGGGGGAGTTGGGGAACAGCGTACTTAGCGTAAGGTCCACATCCTTCGTGGAGATTGGCTTTGTCCCTCATTGTCATCATTACAGGCACATCAGAAGATACACACACACACACACATAAAGCACCTGCCAGACATGGAGAATGAAGGTCACACTTGATTTGAATGCCTCATTTTTATTCCTTAATGAACCTGGCAGTGCATTCTGTAATGTAATGTCTTGGTAATGCCAGGCGGTAATTGGGACACTTTTCAGGCTCGCGCTCAGCCTTGGTGCACTGGCATGGTCTCACCCCGCTGGAGATGCAGCTAGTGCAGGGGGTCCACGCACCACAAACAAATTCCACTTTTGCTATCCTTTACTAGTTGATTTTTCACTTTTAGCATCCTGTTGGCACTTTCCCCACATAGACACACTACTCAAACACACGGCGGGGACAAGAAAAGTAGACCAGCAGTAGCTCCTCACACACTCGTCACCAAATAAATCTCAATATCCAGACACAAAAGCCTCCGCAGCTTCAAAGATTTAATTATGGCGGCTCCAAGACACCCATTGCTCCCATTCCAGCCTGATCACTGTACAATTGGAAGCCCAGGTAATTGATAATGCCTGTGTGAATAATGTTGTCAATTTTCTCCCTAAGTCCTATTTTGGTGACCATCTGGGTTCGCTAAATGGCACCCGGGGGAGAAGGGGGTAATAGATAGTAATTACTCTGAAGTCATTTTCCTTCGAGAAGTGTTTAGTGCTTATCTGTTTTACAATTAAAATGGAAACAATCCGTTCTTCGTCCTTATTTTTAATATAGAGTTGGTGTCACCAGGGTTGATAGTGTTTCTTCTCAAGACCCACACGGTTCATCTGCCGACGTGTACATTTGCCATGGAAAATGGCATTGCTTTTCAAAGTAAGAGGGGAAGTGTGAGGGAAGATGTCTGTGGCACTACTTGAAGTGAAAATTTGTACCAGAAAATAATGGTGGGCATATAAAGACTTTGAGAGGACGTCTTGTGCTGTTGCTCAGTTATGCAACCAACGCACTGCAGAGTGAGGGAGGCTTACAAAGGTGTGATTTCTACGGCACATGATTTTACGACACCATGCCAGCTGAATTGTCAGTTTCCCATAGAGTTGACTAGCAAAGCCTTGTCCTCTGCTTGCTAATGCAATCACACATACGCCCATGTGTACACCGCCACTGAAACATAAGCAGATGATGTGCATCTTTTCCCCCTCCGCCTTTGTTCCTCTATTGTTCTTCCATTGTTCTTCCTCTATTCCTCTATTGTTCTTCCATGGTTCTTGCCAGTCCCATGAATGGTTCCACACCTACAGTATGTCTGAAAACGTTGGAGCGTTACAATGTGAATCTCTGGACATGTTGTTTCCACGTACCCCTCAAGGCCACAGCACACTGTGCTTTGCCTAAAGCTGGCTGTGTCCACTGCAGACACTGAAAGTCACCTTCGCTGTCTCGGGATGGAGCATAAATATCTTTATTCCGGGGCATCCGGCTGGGGCTGACGCCGGGAGAGAGCCCGGGCTTGTGTGTGGAGATCAGGGGTGTGGGGGAGGTCATGTAGAACCAGTCGGAGACACCGGCGTGACACTGTGACATGTTCAGACGCACTCCACTGAGCTGTGGCTCGCCCGACAACATGAAACAGGCCAGTGTGCCACTAATAGTGTTTTCTGTGACCTCCTCTGCGTCTTTGTGCATGTGTTTGCGAGTACACACAGACACAAATACATGTATACACAGACACAAACACACACACACACACACACACACACAGACATACTTATACACACATAAATTAACATACACTCACAACCACATGTACTGTTCACACGGTCACATGCAAACACATACTCACCAACCATTAAGACACACACATAAAAAAACACACACACAAAACCGACTGCACATTCAGTCAGAATTTCTACATCAAGAAATCCCAGTAACTATACAAACATCTGTATTCCAAAAACAAACAAAAATACAGTTTATGGGGGTTGAAACAAAAGCACAGAGAAGACGAGCACCAGCCAAACGAATCCAAGCATGGCTGGATCGCTGTCTCTCTGGGTTAGTGCACTGGGCTGACAGGCGGAGAGAACTAATGTCTTCTCCACTGGGTCTACGCCTCAGATGAGTAGAATTGGCCCTCTTCATAGAAAGGTTAATAGTCATTTGAACAGGGAGGGGGGGAAAAACAACCCCTGTGCTTTCAGACATAACTAGAACAACAAATTCACTCCTGGCTAGGATGTCCATCAGAGGTTGGTTGTGCTCGAGGAAAGAGGCGCCAAGAATGGGGGGAAAAAATGTAACAACCATATTTTAATTTCTTCACTGTGTTAAAAGATTGGATCTTCATTTTGTCTGTGGCCTGCGGGTAGGGATCAATGACATTTGAAATAATTGTTGTTTCAGGGGGAATCTCTGGAGGGGGTTTGCCGGGAAGAATGGGGGGCAAAACTGTGGAGAAGATTTGAGTAAATTACTGTGTCAGCTTCTATTTATTTGCGACGGGATTGCCGGAGGCGCCACTCGGAGATGGCCATTAGGAGGCCGTGGCCGGTGATGACGGCAGGCGTGCAGCTATTGTAAGAAAGTTAGCGTGTAATGCGGCCACTTATCGCCAAAGTGCCCCCTGTGGAGGGACTAGAGTTTAAAGGGGGCTGAGAGAAAGAGGCACAGGGAGAGGGGGAGAGAAAGATGATGGCAACGGGAGAGAGGGAAAGAGAGAGAGGGAGTGAGAGAAAGACAGAAAGGGAGAGAGAGAGACTCATGTGTGATGACAGAGAATTACAGAGGCCAAAGCAGACAGGCACACTACAGCTTTGGCTCTTACTGACCTATTAGGGTTGATCTTGTTTCTTCGATGGTGAAATTTGTCCTTGTTTATGTGCCTCTCTCTACCACATTTTGCATTTATTGCATGCACTGCCACTGAGGGGTGTCCAGGCCTCTCACATACTCATGACACATTATATGAGCGGCTGGGTGATATACTGCCAGTTTATGGAAACTGATCTTAACAAATCTGTTCTTGTATGCACAGTGCATGTTAATTATTTCTGTAGGATGTACTCTATACTTATTCTTGGGTCCATAAAAGTAATGCAATCTAACTGGACAGATACTAAAGACCAGATACTATTAACTGACACCAGAAAAAGCTTGAAGTACACACTGCAAATACTGGTCATTTTTTTTTTTGTAATAATATATAACTAAGCAAACAGATGAATAAATAACGCCCCTGACTGACTTCTGAAGTCCTGGACTGCGGGGAAGAAACTCTCGGGGTGCGAGAGTCCCAACAATGAACAGGAAGTGAGGATGAAAGGCAGGCGGTATTAATTAGACGACACTGATCCCTCACAGTGGTGCGGCGGGCAGGGAGGGGCGGAGGATGGGGGCTGGGTAGGAGGGTGGAGGCGATTTGGGGGTGCCCGGGGTGGTGGTGGTGGTGGTGGGGGGTGTGGGGTGGGGGGAGCCGTGAGGGGGCAGAAACTGTTTGTAGGGTCTGCCAGACAAATGGTGCAGGTCCCTGTGGGACAGGGATTACTATGGGTTCTGTGTCTGTCAAACGTGCAAACACAATAAGTGCGAGGAGGGAGGGCTAGCACTTGTGTGTGTGGGGGTGTGTGTGTTTGAATGTGTGTGTGTGTGTGTGTGTGTGTGTGTGTGTGTGTGTGTGTGTGTGTGTGTTGATGGACGGGGGGAAGTTGTACAGGGAGTGGGTGTGAGTGGGCCAAGCCAGACTGGTAGCCTGTAAGGGACAGGAGCTCTGCTCCCCCACCCACCCTGACTCCCAAAGCCCTGCCCAGCAACCCTTGCCCTGCCAAAGAATGTGTGTAATCCAGGAGCTGGCTGGATAGGGTGAAGGATAGCTTGGGGGGCGGGGAGGGGGTCTCTCTGGCTTACTCTGCTTATGTAGCAAGCTTTTCTATTGTCAGGGAGACTCAAAGAGAAGTGTGTGTGTGTGTGTGTATGTGTGTGTGGTGTGTGCGTGTGTGTGTGTGTGTGTGTGTTTGGTGTGTGTATGTATGTGTGTGTGTGGTGTGTGTGTGTGTGTGTGTGTGTGTGTGTGTGTGTGTGTGTGTGTGTATGGTGTGTGTATGTGTGTGTGTGGTGTGTGTATGTGTGTGTGTGTGCACGCTATGGGGTGGTGCTCTTTACTCTGTCAGGCCCCTCTGAAAGCTCCCTTTTCGCCATTGTCCAAAAATTACAATCACACTTTTTTTGATCTTTTGTTTGCGGCCCTGTTGACAGTGGGTATTGACTAAGCGGTTGGACATGGAGAGGATGTGACCCCCTCTAACACCTCCTTTCTCCCTCTGTTTGGCCACCGTTGGACTCGGGAGGAAGCAGGCCAGAGGTTTACATGTGGCATTAGACCTGGAAAAAAGAGAGGCTTAAATGAGACTAGGCAGGGAAAGACAGAAGCTCTACATGGCAGAGGGATACAACGCAACAATGGAGAGCAAGGATAGCAAACAGCGGGGCCTGGACAGGAGAAGAAGAGGAGGAAGAAGGAGAAGTGGAAGAGAAGAGAGAAGACATCTTTTCTCCTCAGTATGAGGATTTGTTTTTGTTGTGTTTTATTTTTTTATATTTCATCCGCCTCCTTCTCTTTTCCTTTTCTCTTCTGCCCCTTCAACAGATGCTTAGGCAGATGGTGGCAAATTAACAGAAAATGGCTGAAGACGAAAGGCGGGCACTAGATTAGCGGTCCCTGAGAGGCAGGACCTAGTGAAGAAAAAAAATAATCCAGGCTGTGGTAGCTTTCAGATAAGAGTATGAGATAAGAGCTAGCAAGTTTAGAACTGCAGCCACATCAGGGCTAGACCCGCCCCACATCAGGGCCAGACCCGCCCCAAGATTGACCATTTCCTGTGGGCAGGGGCCTGTGGAGTCTGTGTTCACGTCAGGGTGTGCAGGAACTCGTGAGGGGGGTATTTTAGAGGCCCACAGAGATGATGAGAGGAGGGAACTCTGTCACGCGGCCCGTGGATGAGCCATAACCCGCGCCTTGTTACCACCGTTAATAAACAGGTGAGCGAGGGGCCGCCTCAGACGCCCGCTAATTGAGATCGGTTTAACGGCCCTCGCCACTAAAGAGGAATGATTGGGAGTGTCTTCGCCGCAGGTGGAGGGAACATTTGCGGGGCGAGGAGAAAGAGGGGTTTTTTAATTTCTTTCTAACGAGGGGACGGAGGCGAGGGAGCCGAGAGGACACGTATGAGTAAGCCGCACCATTTCACGGCCCACACACAGACGCTGACGAAGGGGCCGTTTCAATCCAATCACTTCCACTTTATCTCAACCCGCACACATGCACAAAAAAAAAACAAATATAGACATCAATCATGAATATTCTCTTAAATATACTCTTTAGACTTAAAACATATTTGTAAGACATTGCTGTGATATTTGACACATATTGTCAAAATAGTCAATATCTGCCTGTAAAATAACGTAATACTGTTTATTAACTACACATAGACACATGATCTTTTACATGACATCCAAGATACCTTTGTTAAAGGACTGGTGAAAGGGAATCTAACTGGGTTAGCAACTGGGTCCAACTAGGTTAATACTGGATCTGACTGGGTGAGCACTGCAACCACATGAGCAGCAGAGAAATGCAGGCGAGTGCCTGGCGCATCCATATTCAGATTCATATTCATATGGCCCAAGCGGAGCAGAGGCCCACCACTTTGTCTTCCGACATGAAAACGGCATCAGCAATCATACCATCCCAGAGGGGGCGAAAAAGAATGGAATTGCTGTTTTTTACATTTCCGAATCATTTCTGCCCATAAGGAATATGGAATAACAAATGGAATATTCCGGCCTTTTGTCTGATTTATTTCTTTTATTATCTGCAAATATCAGCCCAGCGGTTTAAAGGATAGCAAGCCTCATTCTGTGAGGTCTGGTCTCTCGGGGCTTGACAGCATATCAACTTTACGCCGCATAAACAGGTCAGGATTGTCTGAGCCTTCCAATATGTTATACTTTAAGGTTTGGAGCATGCAGAATTTCTAAGTAGAAATTGAAAAAAGGGGGTGTGGGGGGGATCCTTCAGGGGATGCTACTGAGGGGTACCCCCCCCTACCACACACACATTCTCCCACCGCTGTCTCTAAGCTTCTGAAATGATACATTTTCATGCCATCCATTTTTGAGATGTGGAGAACAAAATGTGATTAATATCAAACCAGCAGGAGACCAACACGCAGCGATATCCTGGACTATTAAGTAATGTTCCCTTCCTAAACAAGATGAGTGACATTGCTTATTTCTTAGTTGTTATTTCTTGAGTGTGGGCTTGGTCTGACTCAAAACACACACGCACACACACACACCCGTCTCAGCTGACCAGTAGGGAGTTGCCTCATCCAGTCTTCACACAGCTCATCTCTGCATTCCAACTTTTATGCAACCCTCTAACATGTCAGACAACTTGCAAGACGTTTAAATACAGTGGCTGCAGATAGAAATAATCCCTCGTCCTTTTTTTCTTTTTAAAGATCCATCGACCATATCCCTATCATGCTTCAGGAAACATGAACAAATAGGCCCCGTCGTTTCCACCCAATAGAGAAATGATTGAAACATACTGTAAAATGTACTGATGTCTTACTCAGGGGCAGCCTTGATGAGTTTTTTAAGCTTCCCAAGCTGCATGATTTAGCAACACTATTGACAAAATAGCTAGTTTGAGTCCATATTATGAAGATCAAGGGATGCCTTGTAATTTTAATGCATTACTTTAGAGAAATCTTATGAAGTTGGCCAATTGAGGGTTGGGCCACATGCACAAACTCTGTCTTATATTTACACTCACATGTTTCCTCTGTAAAACCGGGCCATATGAATTTTAATAAGCCAATCTATATCTGTTACTGAGTATTAAACAGGCTTTATTCCCATCTTGTTTAACAAACTACTCTGCATGAATCTCGGCCCACATGATGTTGCTTCCGTGTAAAAATGCGACGCTGTGTCCTTGAAGAGCCAAATAAAGAATATTTCATCGTCAGTGACCACCAAGCGCGACAAATTTATGACTGTCTGCACTGTCTCATCATAAGCACAGAGTACTCAGTAAAATTTCATTGTAGCCCAAGTTTCAGGGGGAAATGAATAGATCTACCCACCAACACAGCCCTCCCCCCACACCCCCACCTCCTCCCCCCGACCTTGAGGGAGATGCTCCCCCACCTGGAACAGCAGGAGGCAGCCTGTCCAGTAGCAGCGCAGACATCTTCCATGGCCCCCCTCACATGCTCTCTCTCTCTCTCTCTCTCTCTCTCTCTCTCTCTCTCTCTCTCTCTCTCTCTCTCTCTCTCTATCTATCTCTCTCTCTCTCTCTCTCTCTCTATATATATATATCTATCTCTCTCTTTCTCTCTCGCTCGCTCGCTCTCTTCCTCTCTGTTCGCCCCTTTGCCAAACAGACAGGCTAAAGATAGCTGCTATTCCACCTTGAACCGATCTGCAACTCCTCCCGGGAGAAATCCGGTCCCTCCTGCAAAAAAAAAGAAAAAAAAACCTTCTCACTCGGAGTCAGTGTGGGACACTGCATCGTGCAGAAGGGTACGCCATCACAACTGTACACGGAAGGAGGAACCGGCACTTTAAATCAAGATAAAAGACTGAAATGGAAAATAATTGGTCAGACAAACCCCCCGAGGAGTCCGTCCCCCCCATCGGAACGGCAAGGCCTGGTAATGGAAACACATGGCTGAGGACTGAGACGCTGTCAGCGGCCTGCGCCGTGACAGTCCTTTCTGATAATCTGGCCTGCCATAAAATTAGAATGGCAAATACCTCCTGACAGAGATGCATGTCCTCTCTTCTATTGTCCTCTCATAAAAAAAAACTCTTCACTGGTGACTCGCGGAACGCCGCAAACTTCAATTTAAATTTACAGCACCGCGAAAGCAGAAGTGATATGCACTCAAATTTTTTTAATAACCTATTAAGTTACGACTTCAATTTCATTTTATGAATATTTTCCTTGGGGAGCAGCAGCCATCACCAGAGAAAGATAGAAATTTAAAAAAGATAAATAGTGCCATTAATCTACAACATTTCTCTTCCATTATCCTTGAAAATGAGGAGTTATTTTTGCTCAGATCCTTACATAATTAGCTCCTTACACTTGATTCACTAGCCAGAAAATGACCATGTTCAGAAAATTAAAAATTTGTCATTAAGTGGGATTTAACATAATATCATTTATCTTTATATATCCCCCAGCTGACAAGCGACAGCCTTGGGTGTTGATCAGCTCTTTGTGTTGAAAGCAGCAACTAAACAGTGGGCCTGTGTGCCTTATAGACTGGCACTGGCATGACTATCCCCTTGATTGGAATTGTGCATTCAGTTTGGGCTGCTGCCGTTTTATGGGGGGGCTGGGGGGGGGGAGGGGTGCACTGTGTGAGGTACTCTTTCAAAGTCATTCAGGAAAACTGTCTGGACATAAAAAGGAAATTGGTGGACTTAAGTTCATAAGGCTTGTATTTACATATGCAGCAAAGCTTTTATAAAGCAACATTACTGCTACTGCGTAGAATTACTGTATCGCAATGTTTATGTATTATGTAGCCGACTATTTATCAAAGCATGCCTGGTTGTAATCATAATGTATGAAAATGAGAGCCCATATCTGCATCAGGGCAATTATCCATTGCCTGCTGAATAAAAATGAGAAACGTATTATTTGTTTTATGTTTCCTCTTCAGGCATGCCTCTCATTAAAGCTCATTTAATAAATCCCTGTCATATGATGGTTGGTTTTGCCCATCCTGAATCTGTACATATTTGTTTCAACAGAATGTTTCCACAGAGCTTTGGTCTAGATCATTTTAGCTATTAGTCATCATCACAAAAAATACTTTGGCACACAATGGAAGTCAACCAGAATTTTTTTTTTACTTATTTGATTCGATCTAATTTCCATTGTATGCTGTAACATGAAAGACTTTATATTTCATTCAAGAAAAGACACTTGGACCTGGCGCATGTGCTACATTGCATCAGCATTTGGGAGTGTATTACTTGTGACATCATTTTACAGAGCCTGAAACACACTTGGTGAGGAAACCTTTTCAATTTCACAGTGGTCGCTGAGTCATAATTTTACACAGAAGCTTGTGCCGATTTATTTTTCGCTAAGTAAGTTTGCAATTCTCTGCACCAAGAATGCTTACACCAGCAACCCATGGCTTGGTCATTTGATAAACCCTGATATCATCATTTAGATTGCAATGTGTCAGTAACTGCAGCATTTAAAAACATACTGTTTTAATTCACAATATGAAATAGTATTTGAGCATACATAGGAATGTTTCATTATTTTTATTCAGTGGTACGGCAATAAAAATGCAACTGAGAGTTAGATCATCTGCAGAGAAGAAACAGCAGGCAATCCATTGCAGTTTAGCTGATCATCAAAACCAGGCCAAGAAATGGAGTTGATAATAGAGGCCATTTCACTTTAACGCCCATTACTGCCTAACAACATTCTTGTTTAGTTATTACTCTTTTGTGACTAAGACAATAGGAGAGTAGCCTACTGTGGCTTCGTTTCTGAATCAAAAACACACATAGACTGTAATAGTGTTTTATGACTTCAGGCATGTCTTTGCAGTTGCTGAAATTTTCTTCATACGCTGCACATAGTTGGCAAAGAATTGAACACTCCTTGTGATCTTATTCTGGATATTTGGGTTGTTATACTTAAATAACAGTTCATTTACAGTAGACTTGCCCCATTATTTGCATAAAAAGAGTTATAAGTGTGCACAGTATACATATATATGTTAGGTAGGTGGCACTTTCTTTTGACAGTATGACACATTCAACTGCATATCTAAATATAGACATAATTACAGTACATATATCATATTGGGTAATACTTATATGAACTATCCTGTGTAGTGAAATTTCATGCATTAAAGGTGCTATATGTTAGAATTTTAGTTTAAAATGCTCCAAAAATAACTATAAATACAAACAGAATGCGAAGAAATAAATGTTTTGATGTAATGTCAAAACATCTATGCAATGTGTTGCCTAGATATTTACTAAAGTTAACATGCTAACCACCTAGAGCAGTGCTGTTCTCTCTTAATAGTAACACTTTGTACCTCAAGAGGCGCTAGTGAGCCATTGTAGCAGAGATAGCACTGTCAGGAATGGTGTTTTTAATCGCTCAAATCCCATTTCAAATGACAGTTAAAGTGTTTGTTAATTTGTGAAGAAATGGAACATTCCACTTTTTGAACAATACAGCCTCAATCTTTTTTCAGAGTGATGGACTGAATTTATGAATAGACCCAAGTATAAGCATGGCTATCCTGTAGTTAGTATCAACAAGAAGGTCAGTAGTAAGCCATAGGTTAACATTAACCAAAAAGCTGTAGTGGTTAAATACAGGGGTCTGTTTGCATCAACTAAGTTAATTAAATATATAACTATCAACTGATGTTGACGGAGACACTAATGTTAGCCTATGTTTTCAATTTTATAAATGTTTCATCCTACATGTAGCCTAAAGCCAAACCCTTTGTTGGCTTCTGGGAAGGGAGAGGTGGTAGGACTGTGCAAACATAGTAATACACTGCCCACAATCTGCTTGGGGTGGGGAGTATGAAATATTTTAGCTTGCTAGCCGACAGATAGTCAGGCTTACATAGCCCCTTTAAATAATGAATTAAGACGTTATAATGCATTTAATTTTATTATAATGCATTATTGTTCCCCTGCGTCAACAAGATCCCCAGGTATCCAACCAACTGGAAAACAATGGCTTGTATATGGTGCCATGGAGCCCTCTTATCTCAAGCTCATTCTGTCCTCTCCTACGCCCACCCCCTCAAAACAGAGGCCCACTGCATTCAAAACTAATAAACTCATTTAATAATAATATGTGTAGCTAGGCTGGTAATAAATCATTATGGGAGAGAGACTCTCACACACCTACACACACATACACATACACACAGGCACACAGCATTGCAGTGAGGCAGTGACCCCATTGAGCATCTGTGACAAATATGCTCAATTACTGAGGGGAGTCAATTAATTTCACTGTTTTTCTTTTCTTTTTTTACTTCCCTTTTTTGTAAAAGGATTTCTATGTTATGTCTGGGTGGGATGGTGTCAGTCTTATTACTGTCCCTATGTCCTTGTAAACAATAGCATGAGGAAGGATTCATTTACCATGGCAGTAGTCTGTTTACCCTGCCATCAAAAGATTTAATTGGTGATTTGATTGTCTTCATGTGTGCAATGAGGCTCTAGAGTTTGGCTTGGGTAGATACAGGCATGAGAGATGTGTATGTGTGAGTGTGTGTGTGTGTGTGTGTGTGTGTGTGTGTGTGTGTGTGTGTGTGTGTGTGTGTGTGTGTGTGTGTGTGTGTGTGTGTGTGTGTGTGTGTGTGTGTGTGTGTGTGTGTGTGTGTGTGTGTCATTAAACCAGAACCCAGAGATTCCATATAAAGGGACACCAAAAAGAAAAGAAAATGTGGCTCCTACAGAAGAATGCCGATATTTCAAAAATCGTTGGACTTGAATCCTATTCTTGATGTTAGTCAACCAAAACCACATCATTACAGGCCTCTAAGGCAAACAGACAACAACAACAAAAACACTAACAGCAAGTTAAAAAAAAAAACTTCCCACCCATATTCTTCTACCCCCCACCTTCCTCCTTCTAAACGACACCAAGTGGCTTACATGCGACTCACATCGATTCATTCTGTTCCCAGGGGCTCAAACCAATCTCTCTTGTTCTCCGTCAGCCCTGCTCGCCTCAACCTGCAACTGCCATCAGGCCCATTAATCCATCCGCCGAAGATGACTATGACTGATTCGGCCGCCAAACAATCAATTTGTATCTGCGACGTCGTGCTTCCCTCTGCGTGGATGCACGAAATATCATGAAAAAGTGTCACTGGTAATAGTTCCAGAAGAATGAAATAATAGACTAATAAGGCAATCAGCATTTGACCTTGGAGGACAGCTAATTCATCTGCCCATCTATCTTAATTATTTCCCTCTGAAACCGTTACAAAAGAGAAACTGAAACAATTCATTCATTCGGAGGTGACAAATCCATTCTTTATCCCTTCGGAACAGTTCTCTCTCTTTTTTTTTCTTTTCCTTCTTTTTCACCTGATGCTGCACTTCCACGGCATGAATTGTGAAACTGTGACACCAGCAGCAGGGGCCCCTCAGACATGGTGTGTTGGCTATAGAGCTGCTCAATATTACTGTGTGCTCATACAAAACCTTCCCAATAAAGACATTCATTCTGTCGTAATGTAAGAGACAATGACTAGTTTAAATGCATCGTGTATGTGTTTGTTCTTTCGTACAAAAGGAAACTATATGTGTCAGCCATTTGTGTGTGTGTGAGACTCTGCGTGTGTATATGTGTGTGCACATAGGTCAAATCAGACAAGTGAGATAGTGAAGGTCAGCGCAACATTTCAGGTTGGTGTTCCACCTGAAAGAGCTGGCAGCAGTGATTTCAACAACCACAAAAAAAATATCATGGGCAACCCAACACAGCCACCAAAAAACCCTGCCCATATGAGTGAGAGCTAACCACCGCTCAGCCTACGCACACACACACAAACATACACATACACTGCACACACACATTGCACACACCCGGCCTCCCACCCACCCCTTGTTTTTTTGAGACGGCAGAAGGCAGAGGAGGATGCGTCTCGGAAAAGCAGCGAAAAGGGGGCATTTGTCAGCCGACAGTGACAAAAGGGAGGGTTGAAGGGGCCTTGCTCGTGCCATTCAGACACAATTTGTAAGCCAGGCTGTTGACGTCGGGCCAAAGACTGGGGAACAGCTGGAGTCCCACCATGATTGATAAACGGGGGCCCCCAAGAACTTCATTTCGATATGAATGAAGACAAAAGGGCGACAGCATTGGGCGAGTGTGTAGTGTTAGAGCGTCATTAAGTGGCAACACTGGACAAGCCCCAGTCACTCAGATGGGGTGCATCAAAAAGCAATATAGGGGTCATCACCCCCCAGCTGATTATAATCTTTATTGTGCAAAAGTTATTTTTAGGCAATTTGACAATGACTGTTCCCCTTGGAGGTTTCAGATACTCCATACAGTGCAATTAGGGGCAATAAAGAATAGATATACACACAGATATACCCTAAGGAACTTTTTCAACTTATCTCAAATGAAGATGTTTTCATTGATCATAGATTTTCACACGGATAATTAATCAGCTTACTCAGAACCATAGCTTATTCAAACCAAGAGGCACAAAAAAGATTTTACACCATACTCAGCACAGCAGCTGTTTTGCCCTTTTTATTTTCCCATTCAAGTTCAGCTTCAGTGTAAAACTGTTTGGGTTTCGTGTCATTTTGTCAACTGTGTGAAACATTAACCACACTAGAACTTTTTATAAATGGCAACCACTTTTTTTTCAGTCCTTTCTCTACTCAGCCGAGCCCTTAGCAAAAAGGCAAGGCTCTCTCCTCTTCCGTGTTGAGCCGAAATTCTTGAGCCTAATCTCATCAGCTCCCTAAGCAGTGTGTCCAAACCAGGCCATAATCAAATTCAGCCGCATATCGACAGCAGCGCCTGCTGGTGTTACAATACCCTCCTCCATCGCAGACTTTTACCCCGAATTTGTGACCCATGTGAGAAGTGGGTCACTGAGACAGAAGATGACCAGTTCAGTCATGGGTGAGATTATCTGTTCGTTTACAGGGTTCACTGATTTATAAACCTTCTGGAAACATCTTTATTATTAATTGATTTACCCTGTAGGTTTTCTGTCAGCGGAAGCTGGCAGGGAAGTCCACTGCTTTGAATGCATATCCACAGTTTAAAAAAAAAATTGTATTCGCAAGTATAATCATTGTTGAGGTCCGGAGATGATTACCTGTTAGGGTAGGGTAGAATGCTATTCTTTTCTCCCTGAAATGCCTACCCTTACAAAGATTTTCTTCTCGCTTTGAATAAGAGTGAGACGTCTTCCTTAGCTAACACTGGTGTTTTTTTAATCATTCATTGGGCCCAGTGTAGTGGGCACATCCAACCTTGACCTATTCAATGGCTGGGTAGTTGCTACAGAGCTGCATGGCAAATTGAAAAGTTTTCCATCGCTAAGTGAAACATATGGCCCCTGACTGAAGTCCATAAAAATTGGGGATTGTTCCATTTAATTCGGAATTCTATTTCAGACGTCCCTGCTTTGCTCAGAGGGGCCACATCCATCCAGCAATACAGCTCAGAGTCGAGCTGCCAACGCGGAGAATGAATGAGTGAATATTGATGAACCTGAAAAACCCGCTGGGTGTATATTTATTTTTTGTATAAACGCCCCCCCCCCCCCACCACCACCACCATCACTATCACCATCACCACCACCACCTTCTCTTCTGTGGAAAACAGCAATGGAATGGGTGGGTGGAGGGTGGATAGAGGAGATTGTGGGTATGAAACCACCAGGAGAGGGACGCATCCCTCTCAATATTCAGACGAGAAGCGTTTGGAGTGAAGTTTCTCGGAAGGAGATATCAATCTCACTTTGAGACAAAGAAGCTTCATTTGTTTGTGAGGGATGTGAGGGGCTGTTTAAGTGACGACGCCAATTCTTCAAAACCCACTTGCGCATGACACCCCACTGCCTCTGCGCTTATTGTCTCGGACCCAAGTTTCGGGAGGCCCATGATAGGAAATGGACGCATTTAAACTGTGTTACAAAGAAGATAGAAGTGTTGTAGTGTGTTAAGTGAAAACGTTGATTTTTCACAGGTTTGATTTCATTCATTGTACTGAGAAATGTTTTATTTGACAAAATGTCTTCAAGGTGCTCGAATTTACCAGAAGTTCTTCATAAAATGTTAAAATCATTAAAAATCATTGATGACAGTGACAATGGTGTCAACATTGTCAATCTATAGAACATAGACCCCACTGCTGGTAAAATAAAAGTCTTTGGGCAAATATTTCCACTGCGAATTTGAATTTACAAATATTGGAAATAACAAATGAATAACACTACCACGATATCCATAATTATGAGATTAAATTTTTTTTTACATCACATTTTATTGGTGACCATTTTACCAGGTTACATTTTACACTCTCCAACACAAGGAAATAAGCTCTCATTTTAAGTGACACATTTTAGAACAATCAAGCTTTGATACAAGTTTATACATTTTATAAATTGATTTCATAGTTGTAAGACCAGTACCAGCATTTAAAACCAGCATTTATTACTCACACACTGATCTTTGATGATAGATAGTACTAATGCTAAAATGTATATTGTTCAGGAGGTGACCTGTTTAAAGACAAACATCTCAAACTACTCACACGCAAAGGCCATATTAGTAATATAATTTGTTATCATTTCTTATCATGGTATTCATGAAGTTTCAATATGGTTAAAATCACAATGATATCAACCATATTAATACTGATATCAACCACTTGACACAACCATATATGAGCATATGCCTTCCGATCATTTCTGAAAACATTCTTCATGACACTACACTCCAACTTCCAGAGCTTGAATTATAGATTGTCTGACTCATTACAGAGTCTCACTCTCTCTCTCTCACATACACAGAACTGCACACACACACACACACACACACACACACACACACACACACACACACACACACACACACACACACACACACACACACACACACACACACACACACACACACACACACACACACACACACACACACACACACACACACACACACACACACACACACACACAGGCCTGCACACCCACAGAAACTTCCAACATCAAGGAGGCAGGGAGTCATTCTTCTTGCAGTTTTAGCTGTGCAATGGGCCATGTGGTTCCTTCTGAGCGTGTGCGAGCAGGAGCCAGGCCTTCACGGCTGCTCGGTGGAGCCTGGTTTACCAACACTATTGATTGCAGGTGATGTTCTGGACAGGGTCCATCTGACCTCTGGAGGGGTTTAAATACATCATTGTCCGAGCGAGACCTCCTGAGACTGCAGTTTAGTGTGTGTGTGTGTGAGTGTGAGTGAATGAAGTCCAAAGTCACTCTGCCTGATACACAGCGCCTGGTGAAGGTGTTTGTCCACGGAACAAAAACTATTCAAGACGGGCTTGTTTTACATGTTTTGTGAGAAAGATAAAACGTTTGTTAATGTTTGTTGCCCAGTAATCAGGTTCACAGGCAATGCTTAAAAGTAAAACAGCCTTCTATCTGTAGCTCATGGATGTTCATACCAAACACTATGACTTTAGAATTTGTATATTGAAAGATTAGCTCCGACAATTTCTTGAAATCTTCCAGTCTACCAAATTATTATTTAATTAAATTACCAATTATCCCAATGCTCTTATTCTTTGTTACTTTGTATATAACACTGTGCTTGAAAGTAGTTAAAGTTAAATGCAATGTGTGGTCAAATTTGTTTCAGTAGCAGATACTTTTACCGACGCAATCAACGTTTTACCAGTGTGTGAACTCTCTAGGTATATCATGACCTTGGCGTTGCTAGCCCCTTTCTTTGCCTGTTTATTTCCTCAACAGAATCCTCCACCTGACCTGTTTTATTTGTGAAGTTTTCCCAGTCATCTCATTGAGGTCTCATTTTCACTCCTTATCACGGCATCCATTTATCTCTCAGACACATGAACCAGACGGGTGGGAGTTACTGACACTCGAGTGGGCATCCATCCAAGTATGCATCATATCACAGTAAATCAATTCATTCTTTCACCCTTTACACGGCATGCTAATTAGGAATATTATTAATAAGCAATCATGTTAACATTTACCCGAGTGTGTGTTCCTGTGCGTGTGTATGTGTGTGCCTGTCTGTGTGTATGTGTGTATAGTAAAGTGAGTGTGTCTGTGTATGTGTCTATGTGCGAGTTTCTGTGTGAGTGTAGGTGTCTGTTTTTGTGTGTATGTGAGTGTGTTTGTGTGTTTGGGTGTGTTAGCAAGGCCCATTCCTCAAAGCAGTTGACGTAAACCTGGAGAGACACGGGTTTACCTGCCAGTAGAGAGCTACCTCTCCAGCTATCAACACAACATGAGAAATGGGAGAAAGATGTGTATGTGTGTGCGTTAGAAAGTCTCGGAATGTGTGAGTTTGTTTGTGTGTGTGTATGTGCCTACGAGTGTGTGAGTGTTTTTTATGAGGGAGAGAGAGCGAGAGAGAGTATGTGTGTGTGTGTGCTGGATTTTAAATTAATTAACATCAGACCTCTTGTAGCCGTTCATTTCTGTAAACAAACATTCTAATATGCGGTAATTAATCCAATCTGCCAAGCCTCTGGGTCCCATCACCTCTCCTCCAACATCCCCCCCCCCAACCCACCCCCAGTGAGCCTTCTCCACTTCACTCTGTGCTCCTGTTAAAGAGTCTATTACCACTCCATAGAGGATGATGGAGAACATCTCCCCACCAGACACCCAAAGCCCTTCAGCACAAGGAGATGCCTGAGACACACATATGCTGGTAGGTCTTATTTATACTTCTTCATCAGGTTCAAACAGCTGAAGCTGTTTTGTGAAGGAGATCTCTGGATGTTTATAGACATGTGTGTTTTTATTGTTAAGTATTGTTTTGGAAACAATATGTTCCCTCCACATGTCACCCTGGTGTTCCAACTCCCTCTTTCTCTCTGTCACACACCATACCTACCACACACGCGCACACACAGATACACACACATGCACACACACATACATACACACACAAACATGCACACACACACACACACACACACACACACACACACACACACACACACATGCCTACACAAATACACACACACACACACACACCCACAAACACACACACATACACACACACACACACACAAACACACACACATGCACACGCTAACACACACACACACACACACATATATGCACACACACTCCATCAAAAATGCTTGCTATCTTCCACCCTCACGCACTGAGTTTCCTTTAAGCCCCTCATGGGCAATGATTTTTGAATCAATTCCCTATTGCTTATTTTATTTATTTATTTGACTCTGAGGGATATGGCATGGCCAGCCCAGCTATCAGTCCAGCCCTGACTGCCTCTGCCACTGGGCTAGAGAGAGAGGGCAGGGCCAGCATGGCTGGCTGGGCTGGGCTGCATCAGGAAGAAAAGGGTTTAATCTGCCAGATAATGAAGGCAGTGTTTGTCTTTTTTAAGGTGTGTGTGTGTGTGTGTGTGTGTGCGTGTGTGTGTGTGTGTGTGTATGTATGAGTGAGCATATGTGTTAGTAAAGATGTGTGTGTGTGTGTGTGTGTGTGTGTGTGTGCATGTATGAGTGAGCATATGTGTTAGTATAGATGTGTGTGTGTGTGTGTGCATGTATGAGTGAGCATATGTGTAGTATAGATGTGAGTTGTTTGTGTGTGTGTGTGTATGTATCTGTGCACTTGGTGAGAAGAGCTGTGTGTTAGACTCAATGGGCCTCATTCTCGACAGCAGTTGGGAAGACTTTCCGAAGGATTTCAGAAGGAACTCCACTTCGGAAACATTTATGAAAACATTTGCATTCTCGTTATTTTTTTCTTCTGTGATTTCTTCTGAACTTCAGACAACTTTCAGAACTCGAAATAGCAGTCGTAACTCTGCCGTAATCTTCTCAAATGCGATTCCACGGGCCATCTTGTGGTTATTTCAGGAATCGCGTTGAGGAATGACATTTGAAAAAACTCCGTATTACAGTAAAAGGGTTAACGGGCGAATTTGTGAGAACCCGTTGGTGATTGCGTTCACGTCAACTCTACAGACATCCTCGGATTAAAATAATTATGATAATAATAAATACGAGAATATTTGTATCATTAACAATTACGTTTCACATTTATAGTCATAATTATACGAGGTAGTGTTTATTGTTACACTAGGTCTATATGGCTCGTAGCTTGACTGTTCTCTCCCTTGTACGTCACTTTGGACAAAGGCCGCGTCTGCTAAGAGACTGATTGTGAATGACATGAACACTGCAAATGTAAGTGAATAAATAAATAAACACTAAGCTCAATATCTACGAACTACGGCATGAATTTATTGCGATTTATACTACTACTGGTGGCCAGTCTTCACCCCTATAGTGTCCATTTTGAACAACAAGACGGACTACAATTTATACTCGTACTTGGGACCGGTCTTCACACCTATGGTGCCTATTTTTCGATTTAAAAAAAAAAAGTGACTGCTTAAATGTGTTTTAAGGACTTCGGACGTTCAACGTTATACAATATCTCCACCTTATTAATGAACACCTGTTACGAGGTGGATTCGGGAGATTGCGACAGCACACGTTTCTAAAATTGCGTCTCCTAATAAGGAGCTGGCAGGGCGTGTATGTATGCAAATCCACTTTCACGAGAACGCGCATCAATCTAAGAAGCTAATCGGAAGGAACCCAGCTGAGAAGACTTCGGCTGCTTATGAACACATTTTCAAGCGTGCGGGAATGCAGCGGAAGCGTTTCTCTTACGTTGTTTTTGCGAAGTCGTGTAAGAAACATTTCTGAAGAATTACAGAAAAAGGTCGAGAATGAGGCCCAATGTTCATATGTTTGTGTTCATGTATGAGTGTGTCTGTGTGAGTGAGCAAATGTGTGTTTTACTTTTGTGTGTATGCGCGCGTGTGTTTGTGTGAATGTGTGTGCAAGCGTGTGTGTGTGTGTGTGTGCAAGCGTGTACCCACACATGTTGGTGCATGATTGCAATGGGCTGTCTCTCCCTCCCTCACTCTGCTGTTGCACTCATTCACGAGCGACTAGCCTGGCGCCGCCGCCGGCCGTTGGCGTGGTGATGGCTGTGGCAGCAGTGGCAGTAGCAGCAGCAGCAGCGGCGGCCACGACGAGGCCCCCATGCTCCATTTGCCTGTTAATGAGCACTGTTGTCATGGGTACCCATGTGTGCCATGTCGGCAGGCGAGCGGGCAGCACTTTCACCTGGTGCCCTGACCAGCGAGCACCCAGTCAGCCCAGGCAGCCCAGCCAACAGATGTTTGGCCACGTGCGGAGACCGGCCCACCGGGGACACGTATGGTCAGAGGGCCTGGAAGTATAGCTGGGGACGAGGGCTACGCCGTCTGTCTTCCTGCATCACACCCTCGTGCTAAAGCAAGGCCCTGCCTGGTGTTATGGCTAAGAAAAACACTCTGATGAGAAGGATGTTTCGTTTTGGAATAACTTGAAAGGTACACATACACTGACTTCATGAACACAAGATGAATTGTTTATCAAAATGGCAATTGACTATCCAACATTTATTTTTTTTAAACTGAGATAATAAGTGATATAGCAAATATATTCAGACAATTCGGAGATCTCTTTAAGTGTCTTTGAGTATGGATTTGTACCAACCACCAGGAAAAAGTTGAATGTTGAACAGTGCACCCAAGTGGAGAGGATTGATATGTAACAACAGCTTTGTTTATGCATCCATTTATTTGTTTGTTTGTTTGTTGACTGAGCATGTGAGAGTTTAAGGGGCGGGGGGGTTGTGATTTACGAGAGGTCGCTGCTGCCACTGATCTCCATGTCATAGGATGGATGGGCAGGGCTGCAGTCATTACATCACTGTCTGACAACAGCACTTAATTACTAATGATGAGGTGAAGCCTCCATTTGCTGAGTGCGGCTCAGGCCCATCCCCTGGACATACAGGCCACGTCCGGGGAGAAAGGGTTATGCAGACATTAGAGATGAGACAGCTGTGGGCACATCAGCCGCTTGGAGTTTAAACGTCTGGTTTGGTTTACTGATGGCAAACAAATTTGTCTACAGATAAAACAGGTGACGGCAATTGTTTCATCTATGTTGGGTCGAATGGGTACAGACAATTGATCAAGCTTTTTTTTTTACCACTTTTTAAACATATTTTACCTGCAACAGGCCTTGGTAAAACCTGCAATAGATAGATATGGCATCCAACATGATATACATGACAAAGCTACACATTTACTAAAGCTAATGACACAAAAATGGACATTTTAGAACAGACACCTCCTTCATGATCCGTATGTGACAATGTAGTGAGATATGGAATATTAACAATGACACACACATCAGGCGAGAGTCCATATCGTTTTCTGTCGTGCTGTCATGGTGTGTTAAGCGGCTAGCAGTGCGCTAAGCAAGCTGACTTCAGCACAGTTTCCCAGCGCAGAGCAGAAACCCAGTGCCGGAATAGACTCAGACGAGAAGGCAAGGTATTCTGGGTCCAACTACTTTCTGATTACGTGGAGATGGATTGAGAGCACAGCTAAAAAGCCCCCGCCGCCACATACACATGCATATACACAAACTTACACACACACACACACACACACATACGCACACAAACACACACGCACACACACACACACACACACACACACATACACACACAAACACACACGCACACACACGCACACACATACACTCATCAAGCTGTCCCCGACACATCCTAAATATGCTTTAAAAAATGGCAGGGTTCTGCGCTTTAATGTGCCTGGCGCTCCTAGAGAAATGGGTAATGGATGCATGGCCTTGAGTGTTAATGGAGGAGTGTGATTTTTCTCCTGCCTGATTATCCACCCTTGTGTTGATGTACAGATGTAAACAGCCCGCGATCCACACTTCGCCTCCCATCTCTCTCTCTCTCTCTTTCTCTTTTTCTTTCTCTCTCTCTCTTTCTTCCATCTGCCAGACAATGTCTTCAAATTTTTAATCCATTTGCAAGTGAGGGAACATCCTCAAATTACGAATTGCAGATGTTTTTGATCTCACTTTTTTCCCCTCCCTCTTCTCTCCCTCTGTCTTTGTCTTTCTCCTCTTCCCTTCTCAGTCAATGCATGTCTTTCCTTTACTACATTCCTCCCTCCTTGCCTCTGCATATGTTCATAAATATATCTCTAGTTCTTATCTTTCTACCTCCTTCCTTCTCCCTCTACACTGCCATTCTGGCCCTGCGTATGTTCATCTGTGTATCTCTAATCATCATCTCTTACCACTTCCCTCCCTCTCTCTCCTTTCTCTCTCTCACTTCTCCCTCTCTCCATTCCTCCCTCCTTTCTCTCTATCTCTCTCTCTTTCTCTCGCTCTCTGTCACTCAGTGTCTCGCTCTCTTCCCCTGCTCTTTGGCAGTCATTAGGCAGCCGGTCCCATCATGGCGCCATATGACTCTGTCATCATTTGGTAATTAAACCTTTGCTCGTTTAAATATGAAAAGCTGGCGAGGGTGTCATCAACACTGTTGCACACACGGCAAAACCAAAGGGAGTTCGGAAGACGGCATGGAGAGAACCAATGTGTTGTGCATGACGTGTAGCGAGAATACGAAAGAAGGCACGACTAAGCACGGAAGAACGGTTTATTGTCAATTTCTGAGAATCAAAAAAATCAATTGCACTACTCAGTTGAGGTTTTATGTATAAAAAAATATAAAATAGGTTCTATTTAACTTAACAAATCTAAGCTCAACCTAACACTGGTGTCTTCAGCATCCTCTACGTGTCACAGTGTCAGACCCACTGACCTGCATCTCAGGGCTCAGTCTCTCTTCCCACAACCATCAGAGCCTCCATCACTCAACCTGCTGTTACATAAATGAATGTGCTAGCTCTCAACACAAAAGGAACATTATCACATGAAGGCACTGGATCCAAACTCAAGGCTTTAAGAGTAGCCACTACAACCACTACAACCAAGCACACAGACCTTGACCGACACATTTAAAAACTCTCTTATCTATAACCCTAAACAAACTAAGCCAGAGGGTCCCTCCCCGGACCCACGCTCTCTCCCCGTCGTTCCCCAGCCTCGGCAGCAGCGGGCCGGGGGAGGGAGTGGGAGGAGGAGACGGGACCCGCGTTACGGCTCCCTCCACAGATCAAGGTCACAATTTTCATGATCATTACAGCACGGAAGGTGACAGGAAGCATTTACGGAAGTGATCAGGGGCTTATGTGGAAACTGCTCATCCGTGGGTTTTGGAGGAGAGCAATATACGAGAAATACACACAGGCGGACACAAGTGTGTGTGTGGTAGCTGGCCACACACACATACACAGAGACAAACACACACATGCACTGACACACACATCCACATACACATACAGTATATTCAGGCGTGTGCATTGTCCTCTCCCTCTATAAACACAGCTAGGGAGTCTTTGCTTTTAAACTGAGAAATTATTGTTGATCAACATCCACCCCATAAACAAACACACACATATTTTCTATTTTTCTCTCTGATATGCAAATGCACAAAACCAAATACACTATCTCTAACAGGTCTATGCATAGACATACCCAAATATTATATATATACATATACATGAATACACAATCTCACACACACATACACAGACAACTGCACTCATACTTTACTGCATAAACAACTTCGCCAGCTTTCAAAATAAAACACCAACAGGGGCCTAATGACAAATGTTTTTAAATAAAGGCCAATAATGAAGATACAAGGGGCAATTTGGCCACATGCAGACACCTCCACACAAGGCCTGAAATGACATGCATCATTCTTCATATGTTGCATCATCAAAATGCATCATAACAAACACTTACTGGGAGGTGATGACAGAGAAAGACATTATGAAATGGGAATCATAACACATGACACCAGTATTTGCATTACTATGGGCAATATGTCATGACACCGGAGGAGGCCAGGAGGGAGTCCCATTGCTGAAGTAGCCCCAGGGTAACCAGGCCAGCAGTGCTGTTTCCCATATTGTAGCCATGTGATGGGAAGCTGTTTCGTGTCGGCTTAAGAGGAAAGCAGCTGGTTGGGACACTCCTGCTCTGCTTCAGGGCAGTGGCGTGTGCACACTCTCTCTCTTTCATCACACACACACACACACACACACACACACACACACACACACTCACACTCACACTCACACTCACACACACACAGAGAGACTCAAACACACATACATCCAAAAAGACAAGCACAGACACAAGAGTTTTGGCACACTAACACATTTAGACACATTTAGTCACATCAGGAAGAGAACTGAAATCAAATGACCAGCAGAAAGCTGCAATCTCTGCACAAATGGGTTATATTCCATTTCACATGAGTAAAACATAAATGTATATTAACTTGCCGCTGGAGAAGACTAAATTACAGAATAGGGGACTACATTGCAATATTAATTAATAAAATGTTTTAAATAAGCAAAAAAAAAAAAAAATGTTAACTCACTAATATTGAAGAATGAAATTGATATTTTAATGAAGGCTACCAATTCAAGCATTTTATCATTTGATTAATTTAAAGGGCCCAACAAACCATGTACGTTCGACTTTCAACGCAAAGAATTCTGAAAGGAATAGGTCGCACTGTATGCTAAGCAATAGAACAGTCCAACGATTGCTTTAATTATGAGACGTGCGCATCGTTAATAAATTATGTTTCACTGTCTTTTTTGCTTTTTTTTTTAATGGAGGCGAGTCATTCGTCACACAGCTGTTAAGTGTGTTGCAATAACAGTGGGCCGGTGCCTGCCACCGGGCGTGGGCTGAAGGGGCTGAGGTCCCATCGACTGTGGCACACGTTTGACTATTCATGTGGAAAGTTTGGAGGGGTTGAAGTGGGGGGACTTATATTTTCCCAGAAGGCCATGATATAAAAATCTTTTCTCCAATCCAAAAATCCCACTGTTAATCCAGCACTTCGGGGCACATTTAACAATTACCCTCAAATCTGCATATTGTATGAACTGCGAAAATCACCTCTTAGGTCTATAACGACTTCGTATTCCTTTGTGCTTTAACTATATTGGTGTAAAAGTGGTGGGATTATGGTTATCAGAGAAGGTCGTTAGATTCCACGAGGCTTTTAAAAAAATAAGTGAAGAGGCATATGTAAGCCTACATTAAAAATGTCTGCAAATATAGGCAATCATCATTTATACTATAGTTGGATGATTGTATAATAATTATAATAGGCCTAATAATAATAATAATAATGTTGAGGATAATACACAACCTGGTAACGACTCGTTAATAATGATAATTTGATGATAATACCTTAATAATAATCTTATATCGCCATAATACGAGATAAGAACTTCACATTAATTAATATTCCCTTTGCTTAAAATGCTAATTAGATGTTAATTTTACTAAATCATTTGTTGTACCGGAGGCAGGCAGAATTTCGAAAGTGGTACAGACTGACTAGTTTAGTGCTTAGGGTTAGAAAAGTAATTTAACTGAGACAATACCAATCAAAGTCATTAAACCCGAATGCATTTGCTCGCCATTTCATCTCTCGTGTAGCCCAGTGGTGCTCATCTGAATCTTTGCCATTTCCTTTCCTTATTTGTTACTTTGTGCGTGTGTGTGTAGGTGTGTGTGTGTGTGTGTGTGTGTGTGTGTGTGTGTGAGTGAGAGAGAGAGAGAGGGAGAAAGAGAGAGAGAGAGATAGAGAGTTATTAGCTGCCAGCTGTCATCAAAATGTCGTTCATTTGAATTCTTAATAAATAGTCTAAAGGCACTACCGTTTTACAGCTGCACTCAGAGTAGCATATTTCTGCTGTATGGGTCTCAAATATGGGCCCATAACAGCCGTAAAAGTTTAAGTGTAAATTTTACTCCCAATCTTAATTTTTGATGGTTTTTCATGAAAGACAGTAAGTTTAAATGTACTATCGTCAGCCATGGCTAACTTGTGACATTCCGTTGAATATTTTGAAAGGAACATGAAACTGCAAGTGATCTAATGCTTGCGCCAGGAGAAATCAGTACGCCTTCTGCGAGGCGAGCTGTGACATGCTACTTTTAAAAACATGATGTTGGGACGACAGCGTGTCATTTTGGAGGAATATTTTCCATCATTCTCACCAGTCAGTTATAACTGGTCACATGTGATTAACATGTAGGAATAAATGCCATGAGCGTTATACCTTACATATGTCCATGTGGTGTTTGTAGGCTGAGCAATTTGCGCCTTTTGGGCTGTCCAAACAGCAGATGAAGTTTGAGTCCGCTTGAACGCGCCACAGGCAGAACAGTACAGCCTTCACAGGAATCAAACATATTTTTAAAGTGATTTATTCAGAGTGGCGCAGATTTTGATCACTGTTTGACATGTAGGCTTACTGAAATTCACCGAAACACTACACGGCTGGGCCGTGGACCTATTTGGTGTCCATAGTGTCTGTTATTCCTTCTTAATCTTGCATTGTCTTTCACTCTTATTCTGTTTTCCGTTATTCGAAAGAACCATCTTATAAGTGCTTCGTTTCTGCTCAAAGAGATGTCTGCTTGGGTGTAGCCTATGTGTGTTTAAGTCTCTCTCTCTCTCTCCCTCTGTGTGTGTGTGTGTGTGTGTGTGTGTGTGTGTGTGTGTGTGTGTGTGTGTGTGTGTGTGTGTGTGTGTGTGTGTGTGTGTGTGTTTGTGTTTCCGTTTGCTGCTGCTGCTGCTGCTGCTAATGGTAGTGATGTGTCCAGGTAACATTAGGCCTTTTCAGTATTAGGCCTGTATGCTCGGGTTTTAAGACCGCAAAGTCGAAGTGGGGGACTACTTACAGAAAAACTGTAATTGTATTGTTTTATTCCTTGCAATTAGAAACAGAAATAACACATTCAGCTCATTTAGCATTTGGTATTGGGTTTAAATGACCAGATCAATGGAAAACAGTTGTAATGATGTAATTAATTAGGTCAGAATTAAAAGCCAGGGCAAAATCAATCTCTGAAGGTGTCCTGGATGAAATCAAATGGCTGTCCCATCTGTTCGTGCGCATGAATAAGCTGCCGGAGCTGACTCTCCGAAGCACGGTGAAGAAGACACCCTGCAATATCCCCCTTTGGTCACCCGGAGTCTATAAGACAGCCGATTTACAGAGAAGAATTAAATAGTTCTAGTCAGTGATAAGTTGACTGCAGTTTTATTTGGAATGTATTCTGCAGCCAGTAAAATAAACATTACAAATACAGACCACTGATTAACAATTATGTTGGTTAACATCAGGAAAGGAATTACTGTCAAAACCAAGTTGAACCTTTAGCCTCAGATGAGGTTTAATCTATAAACGAACTTTAATTTAATCAAGCCAGTGTTCTAGATTTTTGTGATAATGTGCAAAATATGGGAATGCAAGAGCCAAATGTCAAAATGAAATAACAACCCTTTAGTCGAAGTATTTTCTGTTGTATTTACACCAAATACTCCATAGGCTAATATCAGCATTTGTGACAATACTAGGCTACATTAAAATCCTTGAATCAGTTCGATTCACTTGTGCATTAATTCATTCTGCTGAGGAAAAAATATATTAAAATGAGCCATGACGCATTGAGCTAATAAAGATATAAGATCATTTTAAGATATAAAATGCAAACCATCAATTAATTCACGATTAACGAAACGAATATATGCGCCAGTATAGGCTATTCTCATCAACGACAAAATACTAGCCTACTGAAATTAAACAGATAGGGTACGCTACAAACAAAGCTATTCCGTGCAGAAAAGGAAAAATGTACACTACAATTTCAGTCTAGAAAAGTCGCTCCGAATAGCCTGTCTTTAAGGTTCAATGATCAACTTACACCCAGTGATGTCTGCTTCCGAATGAAGAGCAGTCGTCAGGTCTGTTGGGGAAAAGCATATCGATTGGTGACGTTAGCTCGCATCCAGACCCTATCGGTGCGCACCAGCATAGCCTACACTGTTAGAAACCGCGTTGAGAGAAAGAAACACCTCCCTCTATTCTGTAAAGTATATTAAAAACTCGCGGAAAGAAATATGAACCAGATCTTCTTGTTTGTGGTGAAGTTACCGAAACGCACGGTTTCTGTACGTAACTGATACAAGTAAATCTCAAGCACGTTCAATCCCTTTCACTTTTCCATTAGCAAATGGGAGCTAAAATGGATTGCATTATGTCGCTTTGTCAAATCAAACATTCTGCATTGTGTTCCACTGCCTTATAGAGAAGTAAAATACCAATTTTAGCGCTTGTAAAATGCAAATAGTAAACCTATTACAAAAATATAAAAACAATAGGCCTACATGTGTTTTCATTGTATTGCCGGACACCACTTGGAAAAAAAAACACTTAGTCCTGACCCAGTTAGTTAATCTTTAAATACCTGTCCTAATGAGAGCACTGGCTGATATCCTTACCATGAGTAGCGCATTAGTTTGGGGATTCGTTAGGTGAGTGTTATGCACTGACTGCCAATGGGCGCCGACAAACTAGCCATTGGAATCACTCAATAAGCTCTATATTGGTAGAAAACAAATATCTTTAAAAAGGTTCGGGTCATGCACAACGCTTTCTGTTGTTTAATTTCTACTGAAGGACTTTTGAGGAGGATTTGACCTTGTGTAACGGCTGAATGGGGTCGGGCCCTGACTAAAGAGAGGGGTTAGCGACCCAGGAGCCGAACAGGGCCGAGAACACGATGCACGTGCGCTATTCACATTCAACTCAGGCCGCAGCCAAGCCAAGTAAACAATGCGGAATTCCATATTGATGCCGAACATTATCTGTTTACAATCACTCAGACACATTTCACTGGGAGACCAAATCGCGTTGTGCATAGGGACAGGCGCAGGGGAGAAAAGAATTGGGGGGTCTTACAGGGGGAAATATAACGTAGCTTAAGGGAAGAGTGCAACGGAGTGTGAAATTACTGCCCATGGTGCTACATATTGTACCAGAAGCTCGCTCCAAAAACAGTACAAAAAGGAAAACCATCCTCTAACCTGACCAGGAGGTTTTTGCACCGGCCAAGCCCAGTCCGGTTCCTTGAGATTTGCACCTGAACGCTGAGTGGATCTCGGCTGCGTGGGGTGTCAGGCTTGGTGTCCAGTGAAAAGACATTAGTCTAGGAATGCATCGTTTAGAAACTAATGACATTCCATAATTGATTTGCTTGAAATACGTAGACAGGCACTCATTGCTTGTACTTAATATCGTTCTGTGCAGTCCAACTGAGATGTTTAATTAATTGCAATTCTATATCATTATTATTATTAGCATTATTATTATTATTGTTGTTGTTGTTATTGTTGTTGCTACTGCTGTTCTTGGTGTTAGGGGGGCTATATCATTGGTTCATATTCAAGTGCATTGACAAAAGCATGTGAGGTTGGGTGTATTTTTTTCCTGTGTCAAGTCAAAAGATTCAAGAAGCCCTCCGATAAAGTTAAGTTATAATATAATCAATCGGTGAGTTCTCTTTGGATAACTAATGAATCTGTGGTCGACCGCGTTCATGTCATGGGTGTTATGCGTACGACACACGCACCAAGTTTATCACTGTTTTAAAATGTCCATGTGTGTTCTAATTTTTGTTCATTCACATAATGTTTATGACTTAAACCTTTACGTTCATTCTGTTCATGATTTTTGTTTTGCACTAGAGTTTTTTTCAAGGTTTATATAGAGTTGTGATGAATCGCCCCCTCACACGGCATAAGAATTGAAACGATAGAGCGCCATCTATGGAATACTACCGACAAACACTGAGCACCACGCGCTGGCGAGGTACGCTACCTGTGCCTTTACAGGACATGAATCACAGGAAGATAGTAATGACATAAGAATCTAGACAGAATCAAATGTCGACAGAAAGAGATGAAAATTAAATGTTTTACACCATCTTGAATCACTCGCACAAGAGGTTGTTTACTTGGGCCCAATGTAGGATACAGCATGTTGTTGTCAGCAAGCAGGTGCAGGCCTATTAGCCTACTTTTATCTTACTGTTAATGTCGATCATCTTCAGGAGTTAAAAAATGCTGCACGTACACAAAAGAAAATCTATACAATATTAGGTCCGTGTTTGTTTCCATTTATGAACTGGTAGGCTATGCCGGGATGATTTAGGCCGCTTCATTTTGTGGAGCAGCAACATGCATATTATTTTTATTGCATAAAGAAAAATATATACATTTTAACATGTCCTATTTAACATTTACTCAACTCTTACCTCCAACTCTAAATCGATGGCTTCCTTATTTCCCTCCCCTTTCGGAGTGTCAGACGTAGGGACCTCCTCATTTGGGCTCTGGGCTTTTACGTTGGCGAATCACAAAGTGTTGGAATCTACTGCCTTTGTCTGACAAGTCATCCATATAAGCAAGGGGATCTGCTGCGTAGAGGGGGGCGACTGCTTTTAGAAACGCACACACGGGGAGACCGACTTCATTCCTGAACCAAGACTCAGGCAACACATTCAATTGTAGAGGCAGAGGAAGTCACAAGGCACCCCCAGTGTGTCCATGTTACTCCTGTCATCGGTGTGTGTACGCGGTGTGTGTGTGGTTGAACAAACCCGCGGCTTGAGCGACGCAAGGCCACCAGGATCTGGGAAATACAAGCATAACCACAGGACAGGACACTTTGAAGAAACACAGCGTTTTCTCCTGATGGTGTTTATGTGAAACCATCCTAGCATCCTGTTTGTTGTCGAAAGAGATATTGATTTCCGTTCGAAAATTTTGGAGACGAGCTTCGGTCATGCTCGACACTTGACAAACCCCTACGGTGAATTTTCGTTGAACGGACTGTTAAACGGACGACAACTTTTTGAAGTTGCCCCTTCGGTCGTTTGGATACGAGGGGAGAGGCTCACTTTGTCAGAAAACATTTTCACCATTTCTTCGCAGTTTTTTATCTGCATTACAAACGCGCCACGGCGACTTCAGTTGATTATCTGTCTTTTCTGTGCTATCCAATGGATATTCACTGCAAAGCAGACCCGTTCTCAGCGATGCACCGTAAGTATCATGGGAGTACGGGGAGAAAACGCAGCCTAAAATATATATTTTTCTGTTATAGGCTATTAACAATGTTTTTTTTGCTTACATTGATCAGTAATTCCCATAGATGCAAACACACAACAAATAACCAAAAGACAACACACACAAAATAACTAGTCCGACGAATCCCTGCATGAACTTCGACGTAGACTAAATAAACGCGTGAAGATGTTGATGCTCATCATGTAATACAGTAGCGTTTGGGGGATTTCTGTGAATACAAAATTTTGGAATTCATATCTAAAGACCTGGTCATATTTTCTCGTGCTAGCTTTTGTTAACATTGAAAATGCACCTGATATAAAGCTACTCATTTTGACATGCTAATTCTTTCAAAAAAGACAATATGTTTTTAATATTGGCTAAATGTGAAATGAAATAAGTGATGAACAATTCATTATGAAATTACGTTATCTTTAAATAACCACTTAAAAATAAATGAATGAATACAGTTTTGCGAATTATATCCTCATGATCTAATAAGCATTGAAACAACAATGCAGAGGAGGCGAAAGCATTGCAGGCATATTGAATATGTTATTAGGCCTATTTTACAGGTCACATAGTCACATGTTTAAATAATTGAATTATTCTTCATTTACTGAATAATATGTAATGTGAGTAATCAAAGGTCTTTTAAATTATTTATCATTACTGAACAAAGACAATGAATGAGCATGTAATTTAATAGCAGATGCCGAGTTGCGGATAAAAATACAGCATACACCAAAATACCAACCATGTGTTAGGCTACACAAGTTTTGTAGTGGGGAAATAATGTTAATAATGCAGGCTTCTGCAAGTAGACACTAGAAATTAGTTTTAAAGTATGATAATTGAGATCGTATTAAACAAAGTGTAGGCTAGGCTATTTTATGGAAAGTTTTGGCCTACCAAAGAATAGATTACCTTACTTTTGCAGTTCAACAGTGAAAGGCTACATTGTGTAAAGTCTTAACCAACATATAACAAATATGGCTGAATTTCGCCTACATTGATAGGTTTTATACAATATGTAGCCTATTTGCATGATAAAGCGTTACACCATATGCAATTTGGCGGCATATTTTACTCTACCACTGGTAAGAAGTAATACAGTGATCAGTTGCACCCTGCTTTATCACCACGCACCACAGTGGAACTAATGTTTGTTAAAATTGCTAGTGGCTGTAATTTCATAGATATTTTATTATGAAGAAATGCATTGTTTTTAGTAGGCTTTGCCATAGATTTTAAGACTGGTGTTTTCCTCCATAACATGGCTCCAGGTATGTATGTTTATGGTACTGTCTGCATTGTTGACTCCCATATAGGGCACGGGGGTGTGAACCAGCTAGGCGGGGTGTTTGTGAACGGCAGACCCCTTCCTGACGTTGTGAGACAGAGGATCGTGGAGCTGGCGCACCAAGGAGTACGACCCTGTGACATCTCTAGACAACTACGGGTCAGTCACGGCTGCGTCAGCAAAATCTTAGGCAGGTAAGAGAGCAAACAAGTGCGTGGTGCCTTAAACCGGATATCCTAGGAGAATTACCCCTCTCAGACGCATTTAAAGAGAAAAAACTGTGACAACCCACACTTCACGAAATAGCAATAGACAGCAATAAAGATGCCTGAAACAACAACAAAATAAGACTGATAGGCAAGCGCGCCAACAGTAGCAATTAGCTTTAATTCCTAAAACACATCAGATAATGCTCCAGTTATACCATATGAAATGTGAACGGAGCATTAAGTTCGGCTGTTAAATAAACATTTGAAGCACTTTGTAGAGAAAAGCCAACACCCTATAGACTACATACACAAAAGATGTGTGCAGGATTCATGTCAGTAAGACATTTGAATTTTCTTGAAATATTTTTTCAGCTATCAAAAGGACTTGATAAGGTACATTGTTTATGCACTTGGAATGTCAAAACGGACAGTTAACTGTTAGCATGATTGTTGTACTTATTGAGTGCATGCCTATCATTGTTTAAATAATATATATTCCCTTTTATTTACACGGCTATTCAGCAATTATGAGGGGCTTTGACCGCCTGAATAGCAAAACATTATAGGCTGTCAGTGTGAAGATTAATTCCTGAAGTAGGCCTACATTCCATTCGCAACTATTTGTCAAAACTTGATGTGTTCACAATAACCGTTAAACAGAAAACTTAATAAGCAAATATTGTGCTGGCGAATGTCCTGATTGCCTCGCGGTATGTTGTTGTTGCAGATACTACGAGACGGGCAGCATCAAACCGGGAGTTATTGGCGGATCGAAGCCAAAGGTTGCTACTCCAAAGGTTGTGGATAAAATCGCCGACTACAAGAGACAAAATCCCACCATGTTCGCTTGGGAGATCAGGGATAGACTGTTAGCTGAGGGGGTCTGCGACAACGACACTGTTCCCAGCGTTTCATCAATTAACAGGTAGGATTTGTTTTATCATATCTTGAGCTGGGTTGAACCAAAAAGGAACGTCTGTTGTGGCGCAGAATTTTTTGATAGATGGCAAAAACTAATTCAAGTAGGATGTAATGTCAATGAAAATGAGTGTCATGTTGTGAGAGTGTTATCTAGACCACATGTTGTCTGAAAAGGTAGGAAGGTTAGCTGGCGTTTTAATATTAAATTGCGTATATTTCTTGAAGATCCTCAACTTTCCCCCGCTGAGGGTGGTCTCAGTATCGCAATTTAATCCTTTCAGTGCTCAACTCCCACAACAATCAGCGGTGTATCTTGGTCTGGGAGCGCCAAAAGCGCATCTGTCTGGTTAAAAACGGATCAATAGCCGGTGACCAGATTCTGTGGCTTTGGGAAGTACGGAGCACCACAATCGTTCAATACCAGATCTAATGCGTTAGACTGGGCTCAAATGAATGTGATACCCAGGCTCGCAAAGAGAAAATATGTAGAAAGATGTCTGGCCTTTGAACGTGTCGTGAAAGACATAACCTGAAGAGGTACAAGTAGTACAATTTGTGCAAAGCCTCAGTATATTTAAAAACAAAATTATAAACCATAAGTAGGGCCTTAGCCCCTATTAATTTGTGATATGGGCAGTTGTCTTAACTAACGAACTGAAATATACCTGTCCACTTGTAAAATATGTGCAAGTCAGTGTTTCGTGTGTTGCGCTTTTTCTTTCATAGTTGTGATAAGTAAAAGAAAAAAACTCTACTGGCCTTACAACAGATGAAACGATTAAATTGACTTTATTACGCAGCGCGCAAACGTGGGCCATTTAACCGTGACAAGTGCACTGCCATACCTGCTGTCCAATAAGCAAGCCACCTCTTTACGGGGATGCGCAAACAAGGTGCTTGATGAAGAATGCCAATAGGTGGGGTGAGGGATATAGACGAGAGAAAAAGAAAGAGCACCCCCCCCCCACACACACCCCCGCCAGACACACTCATACTCACCCCTCCTCGCCGAGAACGCAGGCGATGAACTTTGGTTAAGAGGCAGTCTTCCACACAGGCAGAATAAGCATTACATTTTAATGAGCATGGGCCGCTTCACATAAGAAAAGGGGGGAGAAAGAGGCTGAAAAAATTCATTTCATGCCCCGTGGTCGCCTAAAAAGGCCCATTTGAGCGGGTTCAAACACATGTATGAGATAAACTCAAAATATACATTAATATCATTAAAGAGGCCCAGCAAACTCAGCCTTTAATTAAATTCTCAGCAGCCGTTTTTGAAATTGGACACTATGCCTTCTTTGTTTATGTAATAAATTGAAATGTGAATACAAAGAAATATAATTCTGCTACCAAGAGATGATAGCTATAGTATTTTGGGTTTCTTTTCATTAGACATTCTGAACATATTTGCCAGTGAAGGGGGGAATTTTGGAATGGATGGGGCTTTATTAACCCTTTTAATCCAGGGCCGCTCTATAATTTACAGAGCACTGATATGGCACAAGTACAGTAAAGAGGGGTAATGATTGAATTGACATGGTGTAGAATGGATTTCAAGTATCTCAGCATATTTTGTGGCATCTTCTGCCGGTGTATTTTCACATTCTGATTTACCTGCCTATACTACATTAAAATACAAATATTTACACGTGACTGGATGTGTATCGTTCATAAAATGAATTGTTGTGTAGATCATGAGATTTTAATAAATGTAAGCATTTAGTCAATTTTATAGTCAAGAATAATTTTAAAAGCAATGTTTTCTGAAAGGCCAACTACAGAGTCTTATTTTTTTTTTACTACATGTAGTATACAAAGTCTTTCCTCTGTCTGATGTATGACTTTACAGTACCACAAACTTTCTCTTCAGTGGTGTCAAAAAAGTACTCTGCACAAATAATGACTTTAAAATACCAGTGTTTTTTTTCCTCCAGGAATGCCTATAAGTGTCCAACAAAAAAATAAACACCGTCTTTTATTTGCCCATTTTATTTATTTTTCGCAGTTCACGAGGCAACATTTATTTCCTACCACATAGCTAAAAAAAAGAGAGAAAGACCCAGGCTTGTCCACAGGTACTCATGTGTACAGAAAAAACGACCTGGCAAAGGCTGAGAAAGGCGGATGTTCTTGCTTTAAACACTTTTCGCCTGCATGCATTATTAAATGTTACAGAGATGCTGTTGTTGGGCGTCTGGACTGGTGAGAGGAATTTGCCAACAAGTATCAGCCACACCAGCCAGGAGACATAAAAAAAGAGCCCCCAAAGGAACTCAATACTATTGATTCAGATGTAAAGCAATTTTAATATTTCTTGAGGGGATTTTCAACAACAGCTAAGTCATTAATTCACCCATCCAAATTGCTTATTCAATATCAAGAACATGGATTCCAAATAAAGTCCCTGGATTTATGTCACTCTCCAAAAGTCAGGGGGTCAAGTAACTGTTATAGAGAGCAGTGAGAGGGGAAAAATTTGAATAAAATATTGATAGGCGGTCGCTGCACCAGACGTGTGTGCTGTTTTTGATGGTTTGCCCCAAGGACAGTTTGGATAATCCCCAGGCTTGTCCTCTTTTTCTTCCAATATCAATAGCACAATAATTAAAATGAATACACATTTGCCCTTTGAAATTTGATGACGGCAACACAAACATGCACTTTAACTCCCCAAGACGATGTGTTTAGAATCATTACAATCAATACCCTCCTGAATCCATATTGGGATAACATTGGACTCTAAGCTTATAGTACAGCATTATACAACTTGTGTGTACATATTACATTATTGCGTGAAACTGCTCCAAAGCGTTTGCTAAGTAATTCAGCTGCCTGCGCACAGCATTGTACACAAGCTGTAGACTCCTTCAACGACTTTCGCACACGTCTGTTCCAAAATGGGCTCGGTGTCACGTGTGATGAATTGCTCCTAAGTTTACAAATTATGGTGACAGCTCCCCTTTTTTCCCCGAGTGCCACTCAGATTAAAGGAATCTAATGCTGCCGTAAGCTTGTGCAAGGCAATAAGGAACTATCGCTTTCCTGTCACATATAATTTATAGCTTTCTATTTGCATCCTTTTGCCTGAGTGACTAATCCACAACTTTTTATCCGCTAGCACTGATCAATATGGCCTCATCCACAGCACCGGCACAGGAGGCGCTTGGGTCTACAGGACCCGTTAGATCCAACAGGCGCAAGCAGCTAGGAGACCCCAACACCTTACTAAACCTGAGCCAAAGCAGAGAGAGAGAGAGGGGAAGAAAAAGAGAGAGGGAGGGAGAGAGAAGGAGAGAGAGAAAGGCTGATTAGTGTTGGCCAGGTAGAAGCAGTGAAGCTGATCATTGAGGTGAATTGATGTGATTTCATGCTTTGTTTGCAAGATCACTCAGACCAAAAGTGCAATGAAGACTTTTCTTTATATCTTACCTCTTAAGGCCTAGTGACTCTATCACACGTATAAATATATCTCTATATCTCCGAGTCTCGTTTGATTGGGTCCGCACAGTGCCAGACAGAACTTTCCACTCTCCCTCGCTCCGACTCACACATACCCGACTTCTGTCTGATGATTATTTTGGCTTGAGTGGCCAGCAACAAAACATGGGGTTTCTTTTTTTCTTTGGTTAGACGAAAGTAGACATGCATCCAAATCCTTTCTGTTTTTGTTGTTAACCAAGCTCTGTTCACATCGCAGGATCATTCGGACCAAAGTCCAGCAGCCGTTCCACCCCTCCCCCGATGGGACTTCCCTCTCCAATCCAGGACACACCATAGGTAAGAGCATTTCTTACACTCACCCCTACAATACAATTCAACAATTTTAGATCACGCCAGTTCATACAATGTCTTACACCTTTAAATATATTTATGTTTCTGAAGTTTGCTTTAGGTTTACATGTTGCTAGTAAAATGCAACAAGGTGCGAACAAAACATAATATGAATCATTTGAATGTGTTTTGTGTCACTTACATATAAATTAAATAGCATATGCCCATGAGAGCTTGTCGGCATGCTCAACCTAACTTGACCTTAATTGACCCTACTTTTATGCATATGGGCCAGACTGTACCCAGTTAATTTACCTTTGTCAGTTCAACGCCACCTTAGAAAGTCCACACAAAGAATAACTATTCCAGCACTCTGAGTGATTCTTTGTTCAGTAACACAAGCTCCCCCCTTCTCTTAGTTCCAAGTACAGCCTCCCCGCCTGTGTCTAGTGCTTCCAATGACCCAGTGGGGTCTTACTCCATCAACGGCATTCTGGGTATTCCCCGCTCAAATGGAGAAAAGAGGAAACGAGATGAGGGTAAGGGAGGCAATTTCTTTTTTTTTCTTTTTTAAACACATCCTCTGTTGAGAGGGCTGTACTGTGCTGTGTGGTTTTACGAGCAAGTGAGGCTTAATGCTGATGTAAACCTAGTGTCCTTTTAAGAGATGGTGGCAAACTTTTCTATGACTCTCTGATCACTCATTTTCAGGATTGACTTACAAGAGTAACTGAGTTACTAGTTGATGATCTCAATGTTTTTCTGAACTCTGAATAAGTTGCCACAATATTAATTGTTTCAATCACTAAAAATCAACTCAAGACCCAAACAGATTAAGTTCTATATTTTATATGACAAGCCTTTACATTTCAACAATAGAAAACGTTTTGCCAATTTTTAAAGGACAGAACACAAGCGACTGTCCCAATTTTGCAACACACAAGACTTTGTTCTTCATCTCAGCTTCTCAACATTCTTGCCATGTTTTCAAGCATTATTGGTGGCTATGAATGATCTCACAGATACTCAGCGTGTTTTTGGACAGGTGTACGAGTTAGGGGAGAAAAGAGAGGCTTTTGATTTGAAGACATGACCTCCACTGTTGTCTTCTGCAATTAATCTTTTCTGAAGTGATTAAGCTGGCTAAGATAATTACATGTCAAGATGATGTAGCCAGCCACCCAGGTCAGTCAAAGAAGCACGGCAGCCTTAGCAGACATTTCAAGTCAAGGACCTTGTCTCCTTCTCTCTGTCTTTCTGGTTTTTGGGGGCGTTTATTCGATTATTGACATTGTAATCACAGATCCTTTTTTCTCCTCACTTTTAAATTATGTTAAATCAACGCATCTCCCTTGAAAGAAAAAAGACAGAGAGAGAGACTGAGCAGGTGCTCTGGCAGACGATGGATTTAGTGGGGAGAGGAGGGGTGTGGTGTGTGTGTTGGAGATGATTTAGCCCGTCATCACAAGCTGGGCCGAGGCAGAGCTTGCATTTCCCTCTTGTCGTTGGAGGTAATCTACATCATCATAGCGAATCCCACTGCCAAATTGTAGCAAGGCAGCACTGGATTGAAATAGGCCTGTTTCTACTCGAGCAATGGATACATTGAAATATATTTTGTTTCTGCTGGTTTTTATACATACACAGAGTGGATTGGAAATAGCTTGGGTGTTTAGCTAATGTAATGTATTTATTTGACACATATTTATTTGCTAAAGCACACATTTGATGTTAAACAGTAAAAGGCCTCAAAGAGCAGTCTGACCCAAGGTGGAGGCACCACAGCAATAGGTCTGCGAGCTCTTTCCCTTTGTTCGGTGGGTGGCCGTGCAATAGATCTGTCGGAGATGCAAGGCTTCTCCACGTAGCGGCAGAATTGATGCACTTTGCCGGAGCGTGCAGGGGGTTGATGACTTATGATGCGTCGGGAGACATTACCCCGGCAACGATGTAAAAAAGCAGCATGGCGCAGGAGCATATGTATTCGCTGGAAGCGCAAAAAAAAAAAAAGGAAACACACGGGGGCCACCGCACGTCGTGTGCTGCATCGCCTGCACGTTCCGTTACCGGGGACATTCCAGCATTCCACAATGTGCCTTCTCCGTGATTAGAGACAGTTAAAGGCTCAGTCATTTGGTGACAGAAGGCACATCGCACGGGCACAGGCAAGGGCATGGAGGTGCTCTGGAGGACATTCAGCAGAATTATGTCTGTGTGAGGCTCACGCTCCTCTCAGTGACAGACCATGTGTCTGTGGGCTTTTTCTTCTCTCTGTCTTTCTCTCTCTCTCTCCCATGCTCTCTCTCTCTCTCTTTTTCTCTCCCCCTCTCACTCACTCGCTCTTTTCTCCCCCTTTCGGTCTCAAATGATCCCTCTGATGTGCAGCCATTTCAGTGATTTAAGTGCTTGGCCTGTTCTGGGAGAGGGCAGGGGGATGGGGGGGGGGGGATAGTGGGGTGTGTGTGTGTGTGTGCGGGGTGGTGGTGGTGGGGGGGTGTAGCCTGTGGTTTTTATATACCCCTCTCGTCCGCCACAGTCAGACTGTACCCACCTGGAACCAGGGTTGGAAGATAGTTCATCTGAGAAAGAGATAAAACCTCGGGCCGTGGTCACATGCGCTCCCATCAAGAGGTGCTTTAAAAACAATGTCTCCCCTCCAGCTAGAGTTGGGCAAAAATAGCATGGTGTATCATATCTGACATCATTTGTGGTGGGTGCCTTGGTGCCTCTTGACCCAAGATGCATAGCTCGTAATGCTGCGTGTTGAGCATCAATTTCCTTTCCTTAAAGATGGTGGAAGGGTTTGCATGACTAAGTACATATCGACAGTTATCTCTGAAGGTTACTATGGTAACTAAGGTTACTAGGTTATCAATATAAGAAGTGGCTCAGAGAAGCAGAGTAGAGAGTTAGTAATATTGTGTAATTAACTTACGTATTACGCCATTGCGTATTACGTATTGTGTAATTAAGTTACCTTCAGTTAAGTATTTCTCTGTAATGTAGCCGCACATAGGAGTGTTTTTGAAAATAATCGTGGTGAGTTTTTGCCAACATTTAAAAAAATCGACGTACATTTTCTTTACTAAGGCTTCATTTCTGCCTGCTAGGTGCACTTATTGGCAGGATGAAATGCTCTGTCCTGTACAGTCATCCAGGGCTCACTAGATCTCACAGAGAGCCACCATCCTTAACACAGAGACCCATCCTAACACCCAACCAAACTCACAGCTCTATATGCAGAGAGCGAGATGAACAGAGAGGGGGAGAAAAAAGAAAGGAAAACAAACCTGGCAAAAGACGAGCTTTGCAAGGTCCGCTCGGCGGCAGGATAATGGATGGCCCAGGCATCTTCAGGTATTTGTTTTAGTTTTTTTGGCGGAGCATGGCTCTTTGCCAAGGCGACAGACAGCTCTTACAGTAAGTTCCGAAGTCAGCAGTGCCCTTAAAAAAGGTCCCCCATTACATGGGCGCCGTGGCGATAATGTAGTGTGACACGTGTTATGTACACTGGGGCTCGGTGCGAGAGACTTCAGGGACACAGGTGTCATAAGAGCCATTAATCTGCCACTGTCATGTGTTACTGCAAATTAAAAGTAGCACGTTACACTTGGCAGCCATTGTTTGAAGGGGAGAAAGAGAGAGGAAGAGAGGGAAGGAGGGAGACAGAGGGGGGGGGGGGGGGTGGGGGGGGGGGGAGGGTGCTCCCCCTTAGACAGCGAGGTGGAGGTGACCACCACTGTCCGCTTGTGTGCGGCGCACATAGTGACATTTAAGAGAATTTGCAATTCCGCTGAGGGAAGCTATTACTTCACAAATTAACATCCAACCCCCCCCCCCCCCCCTCCTCACCCCAAGAACCCCCCCCCCCCCCCCCCCAACCCTTCCCTCTCACCCCACCACCCTATTACACCCCCAGCCCCTCGCTCCCGCAGATAGGCAGGCTATTAGAAAGACAAAAGCAATAGCTTGGGGGTCCAGGCTTCAGCCATATCTATGAGATGATGAGATACAACTGGTAGCACAGGGCACAGACAAACCAATTATTTGTGACTGATGGATGACTACACTACCTGTAGGGACACTATGAGCATTTTTGAGGGGTTGTAGGAAATTAAAAAATGTAAGTGTTACATAGACCAATTCAAAACACTGTTCTCTGTCACTCTGTATCACACTAGCAGCCATGATGAAGTCTTAAGTTCTGAAATAATCCCAAGAGTAATAACACGTTTGCTGTTTTGGATGAATTCTTAATATATGCCCACTGGCTCTGTCTTTCTATTGACTGCAAGGTCAAAATTATGAACCTTAGTATTCACTGTAAGTTACTTCCTTTCTTTGGCTACAGATGTCTAATTATATTTGCAAGGACTGTTTGGCAACACATATGGGTGGCTAACTGATTTTTACTGTCAACTGTACGTTACATAAGGCCTTTCAGTTGTAATGACTGAAATGTGCCAGATATTGACAATGAAGAGATAGTCAGAACCTCCAGTAATAAAAGGCCATACTCTCATACTGTCTAGGCAGAGGGGTGAACAACACATTAATCCTGGATAATCATACTTAGCCTCCTACAGAAAAGCTATCAAGGAAACAACAAGCGCCAGAACAAAAACAACAGCAGACATATTCCTGGAATCCGTTGTCATTGGGCACATTATTGGGCAGCCCTGCCGCCCCCCCTCCCCCCCCCCCCCCCCCCCCCAGCAATCCCCCAGACTAAGTTAAATGAATGAAGCTCTAAACATACAGGAGCATTGCAGGAAACGAATGGCGCTGGTCGCATCGCTTCCCCACACAGTACCCGCTGATTTTCCACCCCTATTTCCTCACCAGGGACTTGACATACACTCAGATATTTCCACAATAAGCCAAGCCAGCTACCAATAGACTAGAAGGTTGTGATTCATAAGTGTGTGTGTGTGTGTGTGTTTGTTTATGTGTGTGTGTTTGTGTACCGTACATATGCCGAGCCAAGCTAAGGGGGATGGGACCTCCTCCCCACTAGTAGTGTTTGATTTACGCTTATTGTAGTACACTGCCATTGGAATGAAAGATAATCGTTGAAGAATGCATACCTCAGTGATCATGTTTCATTGCAGAGTCCTCCATCCCTGGGCATCTATACATTAGACTAGTCAAAATACAATTGTGCTCTGCTTTATGTACTGTTTGCATAGCTCCTTTGTTTGAAAGGACACAAATCCCCATCAAAAAACACACAGTACAAAAAAAAGAACGCATATTCAAACCATTAATGAAAAGTGTACATTTCAAACACAAATTGCTTACCTTGAGTCATGGGTGCTTTACCCCTTCAGTCTAGGTGTCAAACCTGGAGGAACAAGTGAAATATAGAGCACATATCTTACCAAGGGCATTTATCTCAAAAGCCATTATCAGATAAGGCAATTTAGTGACATTTTGTCCTGAAATATATACATTTCTTGCCTTAATAATCAATCCTCCCATGACTGCCCATTTTAGTGTTCTATTTTTGGTGAGCTTCACAGGTAGAACGGCCAAGGCTTCTTTCTCTCCTTTTTTTCCCTCCTCCTCCTCCTCCTCCCTTCCAGCACCGAATAGCGTCAGCTCAATCTCCTGCAAGGGGTCGTGACCTCTTGGTGCCAAACCCATGGAGAGAAGCCAGTTTTATAGAGCTGGTTATCTGATCTGATGGAGTCTGGTCCCTCGTTACCAGAGTGTTAATACAGAGCCATGTCAAAATGAATACACTCAACTGTGTCATCGATCAATAAAATGGCACCAGGACACCGCAGAAGTGAGAGAGGCCAACAATCACCAACATTCTAGCCCGTGGTCGGGACCAGGTTGACTAAGAGTGTGAGGCATTCTGAGACCTGTAATGGAAAGGCGTTTTGATGGCCAATGCGGTTTTTATTTTGGATTTCTTAATGACTTTCAAATTGCTCACAGATGAAAACATGACTTGAGGAAGTGTGTTTTTGGAAGTTTTTTTTTTTGAGATACAAACTAACTGGAGCTAAATTGACACATGCAACTCATAAAGATCGTATGACCTATTCTTCCTACCACAGAGAAAACGTATTATGTATAAAAAGAACCACACAAGTTCAAATTCAAAGCATAAGTCAACGGTATATGTCTTGGAACAAAATGGCTTTCATTTGGGTGGGCAGTATGTGTTCCAGCACAGTTAATGGCAAACGTGGGATTATTGATCAGTTTGATGCCCCACCTCACTGATGGGGAGTAATTAATGACTATTTACGCCAGCTCCAAAGAGAGCAATTGAGTTTGATAAAGCAGCAAAAACAAGCAGTGTTTTGAAAAGGCCCCAAGGGGGCTGTCCAGAGAAGGTGCCTGTTCAAATATATGTCAGAAGAAAAAGGGACTAAAATATGTTCCCTGTGCTTTGTTATTACATAAAATGAAATTGCATTATATTTAAACAGCTTGTATTGTAATAGTATTCCATATACAATATCTGTAACCCGCTGTACACTCATATTTGTCACCAGCACAGCAAAATGTCAGAGATGCAAAATAATTCTATCTATTTACTCACATACACACATACACACATACACACAGATAGTCTCTCTGTAACGCAAGCGAAAACCTGCGTGCGCATACATACACACACACACACACACACACACAGACACGCACACACACACACATCCCCTGACCCCTTCTGTCAGGTCTACAGATACATTTTGTTCATCATGGGAGTCAGGTTCATCCTCTCCGTGGTCCCAGCCACTGCAGAGAAAAAAGGTCAGGCGGAGGGGATGGAGAGGCAATAACGGCCCTGAAATGGTACCATCAGCGAGACATGATTGATCAATTGAATTCCGTGGCAGAGAAAAATGTGGGATTAAGCGGAGTATTATACGCACAATGAGTTGAGGCATGATGTTCATTTCAAGTTCATTTCGGCTCCCCTCCTCGCCACCAGATCAGGCAATCAATAGGGGCCGTGCATATCATACATCACCCAGGCCCCCCCACCCCACCCCCATCGCAGTGGAGAGGACATAATCTGCTGCAAATTTAGAATGACAGATTCGCCAGGGAGCCGAGACTCGGAGGAAGACGGTGAGGGAAGATGAGAAGGAACGAGCCCCCAGCCTCAACCCCTCCTCTCTATCCAACCCCCCCCCCCCCACCACCACCAAACCACACACAAGCCTCTCCCTTGCCTCTGTGGTTTGGTGAGGAGGGGGATAGTGGTGGTGGGTGCTGTAAAAAGGGGGGGGGGGGGGGGTTTAACGCGTCGCGCACACAGAGTGACAAAAGGGAAAAGCGAAGACATCCCTCTCCCGACCGGCAGCAGCGTAATCAGGTCAGGGGGAGTCGGGAGGGGAGAGCGGGGGGCCACACGCGCCCGCGCCTGTTTGGAGCTTCACAGGGAAACGATTGAACAAGACCGCAGAGTTTTATTCAGAGGGGGAATCGAAAGAAAGGGGCAGGCCTCCTGTCGTTGCACCCCCCCCCTCCCCCTACACACCCGACACACAAAAAAAAAAGAGGCAGAGAAGGAGAGAGGGAGAAAAAAGAGGTGGCAAAAAAAAAAAACAGTGGTTTAAAAGCACTATTTCCTTCCCTTGATTTTGTTTCCTTGCCTTGTTTTTAAACACTGTGTAATGTAATGGTGTTCGCATTCTCTCACACACGCTCCCAGGGAAGAATGAGAAAAAAAAGAAAACAAACAAGCAGAAAAAAAAAACCCCGGAGTGTTTCACACAGGATTGAAATGGCCATCGCGATCACCACTCATTTGCTGTCTGGCGGTTTTCTGCTGCCAGAGCTACTGCCGCTACCGCTGCTGCTACCGCCGCCACTTTCATTAAAACTCATGGCCTCTCCTTTGAAGTGGAAGCTTGCGCTGACGGTAATCCATCAATTACCGCCCAGCCTCTCACATCATGATGCCGCTAATGCAGCAGGAGGCTGGCCCGCCGTCCGCCATTGGGGCTCTAGCTGGCTCACAGCAGCAGCCATTACGGCTCCGCGGTTGCATTTACAATGCATCTGTTTCCCTCAGTGCCCCTTCTCTGCTAAGGCCCATGCTAATGACCAGGACAGAGAGAGAGAGAGAGAGAGAGAGAGAGAGAGACAGACAGACAGACAGACAGACAGACAGAGAGAGGGAGGTAGAGGCTGTGTGGCTCAGTTGGCATATATATAGAGAGAGCGAGAGAGTGTATGTGAGTGAGCCTCACGCTTCACGTGGTACTTCCACGCAGGTGGCCCCCTCTCAGATGTGGAAACAGCATGTTGCTCTCTCTGTCCTGTCCCTGTAGATGGCTCAGATGGCTCTGGCCCACACAGTGATTCTCAGGGTAGTGTGGAGAGCTTGCGGAAGCACCTGCGCGCCGACGCCTTCACGCAGCAGCAGCTAGAGGCCCTGGACCGGGTCTTCGAGCGGCCGGCCTACCCCGACGTCTTCCAGTCCTCGGAGCACATCAAGCCTGAGCAGGTAACTACACACTTACTTCTATGTCTTGTTGTGCGTGTGTGTCTGTGTGTGTGTTTGTGGTGTGTGTGTGTGCATGTGTGTATTCATGGAGGCAAGGAGTCGATGATTCCTCCAAATTAAGCTGTATTTACTGTACATTTTAGTCTTTGATTTGGCAGATGGTTTTGTGTAGGTTTTGTAAAATTAAAAGACAGCTAGACTAGAGAAGAAAAACAGCTAATTAAGGATCCATTTTTTTTCAAAGTCCCATGTGACCAAACCAGGCAGGTTGAGTAAATAATTTGAGGACTGTTTATGTTTGTGTGTGTGTGTGTGTGTGTGTGTGTGTGTGTGTGTGCATGCATGTTTACTGGGACCTAAAACATTAGTTGCCATCAGTCCGTTGATATTGGCTCATAAATTAGTTTGGCACCGTTTTAAGTAACAGAAACCCTTGCACCGTCAGCACAGAGAAGTCATTTATACTAAAGGACCTGAGTGAGCATTAATACACTTACTTTATCCTCCTCCTTTAGCAGTAGGCAGAGAGGGTTATATTACTGCATGTAATCCTTTGGGGCCCGGCTACTGCGACGGGATACCGCTGCAATCCAGCTCATAGGCCTGTACTATAAAGAAATGGCTGAATGTCGAAATGGTGTAGCAAGGAGCAGAGATGGTTTAACAGTAATTGCCCGGCATTATAAAAAGCGCCTGGACAATGCTGTAGGGATCTCTTGGAAAGAAAGAGAAAAAATATCCCACGTATTATTGATTTTGTGATGGAAATAAATAAACATTCCCTGGAACACTGTAATTGAGAATAGCAGAAAAGAGGGCGAGGCAAGGAGGAGAGGAGCAACATATAAAGAATCCCTATCAGTGGTGGTTTGTTTCATCTCAAGCTTTTGTTGTGTTATTCAGCTTGAGAATGTGCTGTTTTTCCTTCTGTGTGTTAGAATGCGCAGTTTAGATTCATATTTCTACAACGCCATTGTTAATTCAGGGTGCTTTACGCTGTCTGGCTCCTTCTAATCTGCATGGCAGATTTATAACACAAAGCCACAAGCCATTTTCAGCAGCCAACCAGTTCCATGTGACATTAAGCCAGCCAACACCTTCTATCCATCATCATTTAGAGAAAAAATTAAGAGACCTTCTCAAATCCCCCAGCACTACAGAACAACAATGTGAAACCCTAGCTTGGTCCAACCTTGTGATTAAAAGCTTTGGACTTATTACAATGGATAACCTTTATTTACTTTCATTTGACTATTAAACAACAAGCAACTATTAATTTCTCCCTTGGAACTACAAGTCGGCGCCATAAAGCCAGAGTAATCGCCCTAATTGAGTTCATTTTAATTTCTCTGCAATCGCGGCGAATTACGCAGGTGATAAATCAGGGGGACAGGCCTCACCTCCAGAAGAAGGCCTAATTTGCAGCTAATTACCAAACTGATTTCTACTGCAAGATCAATACCAAAACGAATTGGAAATGACTTGCAATCACAAAGAGAGAGGGAGAGAGGGAGGCTATTGAAAAAAGGGGGAGTGAAGAACTGAGGTAGGGTTTTTTTAAATGAAGGCCATGAGAGGAGGGGAGGGAAAAATAAAGAATTGCGTGGGGGGAAAAAAAGAGCTCAGACTGGTCCAGAAAAATCAGTTTTAATTTAATGCAATATTACTCAGACCATTCTCCCCTCTTTAGAGGATCCCTTGTCTTTTCTTTTTTTCCCTCTCTCCTCTTCCTTTTTTCCTCTTTTTCTTCTCAACCCCACCGCTAAAGACGCAGTCCTATTAGCCAACGTCTGGCTTCTGTTGAGGGGCATTAAATAGCCATTCTGGAGATGCAAAACTCAATGGAATCACCACTCCCACACTTCTGCCAGCCATTTGGTCATCCTTTTCAAAGCCACCCCCCCACCACCCCATTCAGTTGTTTTCCCTTCCCCTGGCTTTATCTGCATGATAAAACGCCCGTTCTGCGTCTGAGGCTTTCAAAAAAGAGGAAAACATCCACAAATGCGCCAAGGAACAGTTGTAGCAGACAATTAGAGTTTATCTGTGATAGAGGCAGACAAGTCTGGGGTCACAGGCTTCCCCTGTGGGACCGCAACCCACAGAGGCTCTGTGTGCTCCTCTGTGTGTGTGTGTGTGTGTGTGTGTGTGTGTGTGTGTGTGTGTGTGTGTGTGTGTGTATGTGTGGGAGAGAGAGAAGACACACACACACACACCCACACACGTACACAGAGGGAGAAGGCTTTGGACATGCTTTGTCAACAGACATACTCCGGAAGTCACATCTCATTAAAAGAGCAGGAAAAAAAAAAGATTAGATCTACCATTAACGCCACAACGTGTTTCCATCTCTCCAGTAACGAGAAAGAAATGCTAAGCAAGCCTTGCCATACGGTGGGATGAGATCAGATTAGGGATCTCGCATTTATCTACCAGTAATGAAAATGAAAGAAGCATTCAGGGCTGGAGAACAAAGTTCTGCTTAAAGAATAGCGCCCAGTATTTCACTGGTACATGGAGAACTTCAGTGAAGGAACAGTGCAGTTAGAAAGTGGAAGATTTTACTGCTGGCTTGGATTGTGTACTTAAAAGAAAGGGAGGTAAATGTTGGCTACACTGTGAATGTGTGTGTGTATGTTTGCATGTGGTTGCCTGTGTGTGTGTGTGTGTGTGTGTGTGTGTGTGTGTGTGTGTGTGTGTGTGTGTGTCTGTGTGTCTGTGTGTGTGTGTGTGTGTGTGTAACAAAGCGCCTGTGCTGCTTCCTCACTTGGCTGATCAGGAGGATGACTGCAGTCAGGAACAAAGGGCCAGCTGACGCCTTGGCTTTTCTCTGCACTCAAAACCCCACTTCCTCCCAGACAATACCCCAAATACATTCATGATATGCTTCAACTGTCCCCCTGCCGCGCCGCCAAGCGATCACACACACATTCTCACACTTTTAGCACCCAACAACCCACAGAGAGAAAGAGAGAGAGAGAGAGAGAGAGAGAAAGAAAGACAGGAATGAACGATAAAGATAGAGAGGTTCACAGAGATGCTGCTTTGAGGGGGGGGTTTAGAGAAACCTAAAAAAAAGTCCCAGTGTTTTCATTTTCTATTCTCTTTTTTCAGGCGCATGAATACTCCCTACCGTCACTGAACGCTGGACTGGACGACGTGAAGCCAAGCTTGTCCTCCAACTCCAATGCAGAGCTGGGACCCAGTGTGTCACAAAGCTACCCTGTAGGTAAGATCGAGTGCTCTATCTGCCCATGTTCCCAAGCCACAGATTCAGCTAAGGGGAAATCCAGAAAACACTACTACCCCAACTGTAGTTATACACAAGTTATACCGTGTCTAATTATGGCATTTGAAAAAACAAAAGTCAAAAATAAAAAAAATAAAACCACAACTGTGAATTATTTTATTTTCCTTTATAATTCTTTACTCTGAGCTGAAAAGGTGGTGAAATGCTATTGGCCTCCTCCATTTCTCTCGGCTCAGTAAGGAGACTCAAAACAAAAGCTCTGCTGTTTTCAAAAGTGAACCAGTGCTACCCGCTAGCCTACCTTATTGTGAGGGGGTCACTAAGTCCTAAGTACTTTTCAATGGCACTATTGGCATAGAGTATCATATAATATAAGATTTGAAAGTGTTCATTGGCTCAAGTCGGAGAATGAGTGTGTTTGAGATCCGTATCTTCAGTCTGTTCACTGAGCCGGTGTTTCCTTTTGCCCTCTCGTCCCTCGCTCTTTCGTTGCCTCCTCTGTCTTTTTCTCTCTCTCTCACACCCTTGCTGTGTTCCGTTCATGTGCCTGTCATAATTAATGACTGCCTCACTAATTGAAATATTGTTTCATTGTTGCCACTGTTATTACCTCGAAGAAGGTTAAGTTTACTGATAGTTTACGATTACTGTCAGGCCTGAGATTAATATACGGAGCTTTTATTAAAATTCATATAATTATGCAGCAGCCATCAAAGGCAATGGATTCTGCTGGGAGGAGGAGGAGGAGGAGGTGGCGGAGGAGGAGGTCAGAATGATTGAAAATGGCAGAGCCTTCTCCTGTCCTCTCCTCCCTCACTCTCCTCTGTGCTCTATCTCTCTCTCTTGTCTTCTCTGCCAATCTCTCTCCTGTCCTCTGACTTCCCACTTCTTTACTCTGTTTTCCCCTCCTCTTTCTGTCTCTGTTCTTTTTATGTCATCTCGCTCTCTCTACATCTGCCTCCATCTGTCTATCTCTCTTCTTCTTTTCTCTCTGTCCGTTTGTCTGTGGCCCTCTCTCGTTCTCGCTCTCTCCACCTCCTTCCTCTATCCTTTGCTGTTTTTCCTCTCTCTTTCTCTCCCCTTCTCTCTGCACTGGAAAAGAATAGAGGTCTTTCTCTCATTAATATGTGGGAGGTAGATATCCGTTGTAAGTCAGGCCTCGTGAGAAGAAAGGTGTGTGTTTGTCCTTTGTGCGGTGGGGCGCTTGTGTGAGCGGGGCACCTGGGCAGGGGAGAGAAGTGGGGTAGAGGAGAGGGGGAGTGGAGGAGAGGAGAGGGGGAGTGGAGGAGAGGAGAGGGTGAGCGGAGGCTGAGGAAACTGGCTTTGTGTGCACCTGCGATAGGCCAGGGGATGCATTTCACCCCTACTGGAGGCCCCCCTCAGACCTGATAGACCCGGCTGAAGCGAATCTGGAGGCATTAGGGGCAAACACAACGTAGGAACGCTGAGGAAACACGTGTGTGAATAAGAGCCTGTCGTGAGACACCGGCCTCCCCAACACAGCTAAAACATTCTAGCTAGTCTGACAGGAGACTTTTTTTTTTGTACTCCCCCCCCCCCCAAAAAATGCATTCAGTAATTCTATGTTTGTTTTGATTATCCCCTCTCCTAACTTAATTTTTTTTTATTCAATTTTGAACTTAATCATGTGCGGGGGCATGTGCATCAGAGTGTGTCCCTGGCGATTTGAAAGAAAGTTTTCCCTCAGATGGATTATTAAGAGAGAAAAAAAAGTTATTGAGATGATAGGGAGAGAGGGAGGGGGGAAAAAAACAGCCTCTATTTTCGTTAACGCTAGACTTAACCCTCCAGGATGATTTTTACATCACACTCACATCGAGATATACTCTAGTTTGTTCTGCGTTGAGTGGGTATTTCACTGGCTTGATGTTCCCCAAGTGACTGCCTGCGCTAATAACCTCAATGCGTTTTAATCAGGTGTAGCGTTTGGGGTTGGGGTAATGGCTGGGTATTATAGTTTACAGGCGTATGATAAACCTTGCAGATAGGGTTTCAAGCCATGCAAAGGGTGCTAAATTATCTTCTGCGTTTAGGCCGAGATCCAATTTCAAATTAATAGCGCCTTTACGGGGGGGTTGCGCGAAGTGGAGATTATGCTCATCCTTAAAATGTTTTCGAGCGCCAATTAAAAACACCCGCCGTTATTGATCTTGTTGATTTTATGTCCTGGAATTTGCATAATCTATTAAAAATGAATGATTCATGGACTCTTCATTGCCAGAAGAGATTGGAATTTCTCTCTTGCACTCACAGTGTAATGCCTGAAAGATAGAAATCTTTTGTGTCCTTTGCTTATCCTATTAGTGCTCAAAAGTACCTGCGAAAAGGCAGCTCGATTGGGAGCGGGATTTAAAGCATTGAAATTTCATCGAAATTCAGCCGGCTGCCTTCCATAGAAGCCAGCTCTCTTTCTCAGCCCTGTTAATAGTATATTACATTAAAAAGCTCATATACAATTAAATAGCTCAATCGCCAACCCCCCCCACCCCCACCCTTTCGCTTCCAAATGCAAAGCCTACCAAAAGGCTTCTCCTGAATGGGAGGCCATAGGATAAGGCCCATTGTGAAGCCATGGCTTTATTCACAGCAGAAGAATTTTTGGTATTTTGATGGATTTGATATTTTGATGGATTTTTTTCTTTTTCTCATTCAAACATTTTCAATTCCATCTCACTGACCCATTAACTGAAGTCTTTTATGCTGTTGGTGGGCGAAATGAGAGGCGTTGCCAGGGCTCACGTCAGAGGGAGTTTGAGGAGTGATGGCTGTCCTGGTTGTGAACAAGGTGACTGGGAACTTTGAGGTGGCTTAGATGACAGATGCTCTGGAATCCGTGCTGTTCTACATAACCTGGTGTGTGCTGTGCCAGATGAATTTGATGGAGGAACCATCATCTTGTTGAGTTTTTGCTAAGATCAAGATGGTGGGTCTAATGTTTTACACTAGCGATTTCCTTCTAAGAGTTTCCGTCCTTCTGAGTTGAGTAGCATTTCTTTTGAAGCTTACATTGCTACCAGCAAGTTGAGATAAAGGCATGAAGCATGAAGCATATCATGAAGCACAGGGTTAATACATGAGACCTGTAGTCAAATATACTCTTGTTTGATCATGAATTAAAAAAAAACTATCTGTGAAATTCAGGAAGAGCGAAGCACCATGCGAGACAAGTGGCAGTTTGACAGAGCCCCTCGTCTGTTGTGGTCACGAGGGAGCCTGTATGCTTAGGCTCCAAAATTAATGCTTATTTTGTCTTCACAAAAGCAAACTAACCTTTGAGCACACATTTGATAATGAATGACTTTCACCGGGGTGTTGGGGGAATTACAGCAATTTGGCTCTCCAAACATCCTTTTGCTAAGTTGTAATTAATTAGGGTGAAGTAGTTTTTGGGGCCGGTGATAAATGGCCACGTTCCGAATATAGAAAATGGAGGTCAAAAGACTTCAGTCGGAGGCGTTGTGAACACGAAGGTGTCCCTGTCGTGGTGAATTTAATGCACGCGGCAGCAAAAGAGTCATTTGCTCATGACTTTGTTTCCCAATGCCAGCGGAGAGGAAGGTCATCCATAGGAGTGGGGTACATTCTTGCCGAGGGTTTTCTTTTTTTTTTCCTCCTCCCGGCTAGCGCACTGAAGCAAATTCTGAGGTAAACAGCTTTGTGGTCTCTCCATCTGCTGTGACAGGGAATGGAGGGACTGAGAGACAGGCAGGGGAAGAGAAATAGAGAAAGAAAGAGACCTGTTTGTCTCTCACCATGATAATTAAAGGCTGACAGGTTTGTTGGCAGGAGGTAGCAAACTTGTCTTGCTTAGTTGTAAGTAAACACTCTCAGCTTAGTGGCTCCAGTGTTTAGTGATCATGGAACCATCACTGGGGTCAGGTACCCTTTGCTCTTAGGTAAATACAGAATCTGATGCAGCACAGAACTCCACCATGCAACATGGGCTCCTTCAAGCCAGACAAAATGGGGAGTACGCAAGACTGTTGTACTGAATGCAGGATTTAAGTGCAACTGAGCTGTTTCCACACAATGCAACCTCCTTGAGTACTTACTAGTCAATATATAATTACATTAAGGACTTATTATTGCAGAAATCGTTTTTTTTAAAGTGCATGTATGTGTGCAGACTGTGTGTGTGTGTGGTCGTGTGTGTGTGTGTGCACACATTGATAAAGATTCTCTCTGCTTTAAATCCAACAAGGGCTGTCAGTGCAGCAGCCGATCTAAAGAAGCCTCTTTTTATTTTAATGAGGATTCTCCACACACACATCTCCGCTATAAAACAACACTGGCTCGGAGACAGCTAATGAGGCTATCATGCACTACTGAGAGATCTCCCAAGCGTTTCCCTCCACCAGGAGATTTAAACAGGGGGACAGGCAGCCACGCTCAACGTCTCTTTCATTGTTCTGCTTTGATGCGTGTTTATAAATATTTTTTTAAGGGAACAACATGTCAGGCTCTGCATGAAGTTGCATAGCAATTACTGGCTAACCACGATTTTGTACCTATAAATCACGCTAACAGTACTACGGTTTGTCACTCATTGGGAATTATTAGTAACAGAAATCATGTTTTGTGGGTAAAAGTGTTCTTGATTGACTCCACTTACTGTCCGGAAAAGCTTTTTGTAATTAAATGTTTAACGCCTCTTATCTGTGGCATAGATCTTAAAGATAGAAGCTGGCTTATACCTTGTATGTGACTCTTGAGGTGAAACCGCATCACTTCCACTGACAGATATGCATGGTTGGAGTGCATGTGGATATTGACAGGTTGATTTCCCTTCAAGTGAGCTAAAGCGACTGGTCTTGATGAGAGACTAAGAGATCAGGCCTTAAGGTTCTTGTGGAAACAGTGGCCTTGCAGGCATTGTCCGTGGCTCTGTATCGCTCACTATGTGTCTGCCTTTGGTGTGAGTGTGTGTGAGTGTGTACTTGTCCATATGCTCTGACCCTCCAACCGTCTCCTCCCCTCTACCATGACACACACACACCCACGGCCACTCATACATAAACAAGCATTTACTCACAGCCACACACACATACACACACACACACACACGCGCGCGCGCACACACACACACACACACACACACACACCATACTCTTTTGCCTTTGTGTTTTGACTTGGCTACAACTGACTATTTCGACCAGTTGGCGCTACTCAGTGTTATGACTCAGACAAAGACCGTTAGGGTTTTTCCCCAACGTGTAGACTGCTTTTAGGCACAAAATTCAAGCCTCACAATTCTAGCAAACTTGAAATACTCCACACAATACAGTTTAAGACATTTAATACATTTTATGGAAAACTGTTAGGAGTAGTGGGAGTGAATCCTGCATTCACTACTCTAGATTTAACAATGAAATTAACTGAAGTAATAGAATAGAAATTGATGGTATGGTTGATTGTCTTTGGAATTTTGCATATTGTTATTTATCTGCATACAGTATGCGGGGAAAGGCATTCACTAACATTTCTTTTAAAAGGTTATTTTTCACTGAAAAGCAATGATAACATTCTGATGTTGTGTAACACTTCATTATTTGCATTTGAACCAAAAAAAAAATGGTTTGGTTAAAAAGCTTAATGCTTATTACATTGTTATCCGAGGCTTACGCAAAGTTTGTCCTGCAGTATGACCAGGCCTTACGGCTATCAGCCTGCTCATTAGTGTTTGATTCCTCCATAATCCTCTTCACCCCCTCACAAAAAAAATAAATTACAGTGTCCCTCACAGCTAACAATGCATCAAGGGGCCTCATCCTCCAGAAGAGTGGCTTAGCAGGGGCTACATGTGTCTAGTTAGAATAGCCAACTGTCATCCCCAATTACGGAGATGAATGCGGAGGTCCGCACCGGGGTGAATGGGGTCCAGTGTGAATCAGCGTTTGGGTTTCCCCACATGTATAGTGAAGTGAGGGTGTTCTGCTTTAGTCAAGGCCCTTTGTGCTGGGGCCATGTTGAAGCATATTTTCCAAATAGCCCAGTATGTGTTTTTTATTTTTTTTTTATTTTAAAGTCTTGAGTCACAAGTCTGGAAGCTGAAGGCCACAATAGCATTTTGAAGTTTCTCGACAGGCTACAAAAAGGCTTGTTTGGTTTAAGTAAATGAAGAAATAATTATTGTGTACATGTATAATTAGATATTATTTTTTCAATAATAGTTTAATAAGATGTGGTGTAAGAAGAAATAGAGTTCAAAACTGAGCAAGCAAGATAAATGAAACTTCACTTACACTTAAAATTGCCTTTGCTTTATTAAGTGATTCAATTTTCTCTCTCAAAGCAGGGTGAGTACGCTGAAATTGAGTTTCCTTTTGACTCACGCCTGTCTCTGTTTTTGTTGTTTCGCCCACCAGGTCGAGATATGGCCAACACAACCCTACCTGGGTACCCCCCTCACGTACCCCCCACCGGCCAAGGCAGCTACCCAACATCAACACTTGCTGGAATGGTTCCTGGTACGTACTCATATCTCTTAACTTCTCCATCCCTCTCTCGGCACTTAAGAAAGCTCATATGCTCTGTACCCTTAAACCTCAGCGTTAAATGGATAGATCGCTCAAATTTGGGTTCCTTTCTTTCTAAAAATCAAGGTTGACATTGGCAGGAGGATAAGTAATAAATAATTTGCATTTACAGATTAACTAGATTTACCCACACACATGAACTGGCTGTCTCATGGACTTGGATCAATGTGTGTGCATACTGTGTGGGTGGGGTGGGTGGATGTCAAATCTATGTGAAAGGAGATTCAAGCACTCAATAGCCGTCATGAAAGCGTGGGACTCGGCACAGTTCTCTCAATACTTGTCCCTAGTCGCATGTCCCCAGCCCCTGTAAGTCCTTGTCCCTAGTCGCATGTCCCCAGCCCCTGTAAGTCCTTGTCCCTAGTCTCATGCCTCTGCCTGAGTAATCTCCCGGTCTGATGATACACATATCTGGTCCTCCCCAATCGGCGAGCTCCTGCCCTCGCCAGTGGATCCCGTTCCCCTGGTACTTAACCTGCAGTTCAGGTTCACCGCAAATAGTCGGGGGTCACCAAACTTGGGAGCCATTGGGAGGCCTGTAAATATTTAAATCCCTCATCTCTGAGGGATGGGGATAGTGTTTCTCTGTCATCTGTGCGGTGCGTGTCAGTGTGTGTTTGAGTGTAGGGGTGGGTCGAGTGTGTGTGTCTTTTGTCCGCTACTCACAACAAGGATTGTAACATCATCCCTTTCTTGCGGTAGAGTACTATCCAGTAGCAAGTGAGCGAATGATCTTTACACTTTCTGCAAGCATCATATGAACACTATCCCTTGCCTCTGTGTGATGAGGGCATGAAGCAGAGTCTCGCAGACAGTGTACTCCCTATCCTGTACGCTGTATAGCGTAGAGTTACAGTTTTCACTGTCGAGTTTACAGAGAAGCAACAACTCATCAATTATTTATTCATTTTTGTGTGTGTGTGTTGCACTGTACAGTAACAAAATTAGTTTGCATGGAAAAACACAAAGCTCCTTCTGTTTGGCAGAATACTGTCTCCTTCATTTTCATTGGGCACAAAGAACTGGACAAAGGGTGAAAATTCCTCATAATCCCTTTCGGCGCTGTTTCCTGTGCCTTTTCCCATTCATCTGCGCCCTGCCGACTAAGATTTAGTGACAGGCCCCAAACACCGTTAAACCAGAAGCCATTCCTCACCGGCTTCATATAAAATCCCACCTTTTATTGTCTCATAAAGACAGAAACCACCTAGACCAACAGCACCACTAACTGACACGGGCTGAGTTACTTCTCCACACAATGGCATTCCATGACACAAAGAACTGTGGGGAGGATAAAACCTACACGAGGGTGGAAGACCAACTGGAATCTCCCCCTGAGATTTGACGCCAGAACCACCTCTAGTAGACTTGAACAAATAGAGAGTGCTGATAAAAGATAAAAGTGGTAAAATAAATTGTATTCCAATACACAAGCGACCATGGCTTGTTACGGTATGAGTTTTGAAGGTGTTACGGGTACATTGAGCGGTCTAGGAGGACGAGGTGTAAACAAAACTTCCAATCGTCTTATTAGGGGGAACTGGGATATGGCCTAAAAGATGACAAAAGGAACTAATACGTTTGTTACTTGTTTTCAGGGAGCGAGTTTTCAGGGAACCCCTACAGCCATCCACAGTACACAACATACAATGAAGCCTGGAGGTTCAGCAACCCAGCATTACTAAGTGAGTATTTCTATGATGGGCAGAATGGTCTATGGCACAATTTCATTGTCTAATGTTATTTATTATCTAAGACAGAGGTTAACAAGTTAAAGACATACAGTACATGCCTAATGTGTTTTCAAACAGTCCATTCTTCTCCCGTTAACTTTCAGGTTCCCCTTATTATTATAGTGCGGCATCAAGAGGCTCCGGCCCTCCCACTGCTGCCACTGCCTATGACCGTCACTAGTTACCATGGAAACCCAATCAAGCAACCGGATCGGGGCTATGGGCTCCATATTGTGCCAGTGTGAATGGGCGTGGCCTTTTGGACAAGCAGGCAGCTCCGAGATTTCCTCAGTACTCACAGAAAGAGGAGGGACATGTTGGGATTCCATTGCAAACTTCACAGTCCACCACCTTGCTTCTAAACCTGCAAGACTGTAAAGACACTATATAAATATATATTATGAAAATGATAATAATAATGCAAAGAAAGTTTTGTTGGTGAAAGTTAAACAAAAAAGCTACATTTTTTTTCCTGATGCCTCTGGTTCATTGTTTTTTTTTTCCATACAATTCTTTTCATTTTCGTTTTTTTTTATGGATGAATACATTCCTTTACTTGACTGATTTCACTTCCTGGAGGAGCAAAGGCAAGTGTTAAGCATGACAGCAGCCCCCCCTGCCCCCTATTCAGCCGTTTTTGTCCCCAAACCTGGCCCCATCGTTGCTACTGGCCCGACCCGACCATGTGTGGGCATTCTGGGGCAGGGGCAGGGGCAGAGGCTTTACCTTGGGCAGTGGCTCGGTGCATCTTTCCGCCCAAACAGCATCAAGCAAAACCCAAACCTGCAGCATGACAAGTACTACTTTTATCATTATGCCATGAGAAGATTATTAGGACCTGATTTCTGTGAAACACAATCAAGACGTTCGTTTTCTGTTTTTCATTTTTTTTTTTAACAAGAGGACACTTCAAACATTAAACAAAAAACGATTGACAAGAACTAACGGAAACAACACATCACAGGCACCTGTGGAGCAGTTAAAAAAAAAAGAAAAAGAAACATATCCCTAAATTATTTTTCCTTTTATATTATTTTCTTTAATGTAAAATTAATATTATTGGCAATTTACTGGGTACTGCAGATTGCTTGATGTATTTTTGCTTCGCTATACATTTTGTTTATGGTGTTGTTTATATAACTGGGATGCAGTGAATGATCAGGCAACCTCTGATTTTGTGTTCTTATTTTTGCACTATATGAAGGGTCGGACCAAATAAGGTGGTACTGTTCCAAGCAAACATAACATTGGTTTCTTTCTTTTTTTCTATTTTACAAACACATAGACCATTTCTCCAAGAATATGAAATAGCCAACAGTAACAGTTGTATGGCACTTATCGCTCCGAATATGTTTACAGTTCATTTTCAACCCAAACTAGTTTGTTTCCTTTTGTAGATTTTTTTAAACTACTGATAAATGTATTGACATTTTTTATTCAATCCAGTGTATTCAGTTAATAATTATCAAGCCTGTCCAATGTAACATTAAATGAAGGAGATTATTACAGGATTTTTCCCAACACTCGCTGTATATGTGAAATTTCGCACATTTCTTCCTGACAACCATGCCTCGAATTAATTTCCCTTTCTTTAACATCTGATCATGAAACTTACATTGAGTGTACTATTATTTAACAGTTGAGAGAATGTATTTTTACCACTTTTGCCAAAGACTTTAGTTGTGTTAATGTATTATTTACAGTCTTATGCATTTTTAACAGTATTATGGCAACAGACCTTTTCAGAGTTAAAATGTGTATAAATTCTATGCAGAGGAAAATGGGCATCATATGCATATTTAACTGTAAGACTACTGGCAGGTGAATTCTTACAACTATTTAAATGTTATTTTATGTTTTTTTTGTGACAGTTTGCTGCTTTGTAGAATTATTTTTTTTTGTGTGAAATGTGAATCGTTCTTCCCTGTAAATACAGTTCTGAAAAAAAATGAAAGAAGAAAAAAAAACGCATCCTGTCTTTCGCTCACGTATTGGTCTCTTTCGTAGATGTACCTACCGTAAGGATGCAGGAGAGCAAAGACAGTTGGCGTCCTTCTAAAACTTCCTCCGATCTTTTGTGTCCTCCAGTGTCTTACAGACTGGCGATATGTGGTCACTGTAAAACAAACAACACATAGGCTCAGCTCTTCTCCTTTGTTGTGATAATCTGCTCTAAATCTGTTTTTTTTTTTTGCTTTCCATCCTCTGTCCGTCCAAAGTTATTTTACAGTCGCTATGCAAACCATAACTGGATGGGCCCTTACAGCTGTGCCCATCCCCGAAGACTGAGACATTTCATCACCCAGTAGAAAGATCTTTATCGAGAAAAAAAAAATGAAACCTCCAACGTGAAATACAAGGCCACTGTAACATAGCCCTGACAGGAGCATTCTTTTTGTCACATCCATGGTGAACTACACCCAAGGACTCGCAGTGAGAACGCGAGTTGGACACTTCGAGTCACTTCTTTGGACATATTCAGCATACCTACTTTCTGATTAATAAATGTTCAAAGAGACGGACCCTCAACCTATGTAATTGTGGTCCATTAGCATGCTTTCATTCAGACAGTTTACACAGGGTGGAAGTCAGCATCATCAGTGTCCATGGCAATAGCCAAGATTCCAGTTCTCACGAGACGATATTCTGATAGACTAACAACCAGTTTAGACACAAAAACACAATCAGAAGGACTGCTAAAAAGGACTGCACCCTCAGCTCCTTGCAGAAAGTTTCAACACGATACACCACTGGGATATTCATCATTAACCATCAGACCTTTCCTTGAGAATTACATGATATGGTTAATGACAGGACTAATTTCTGATCCCAAACGAGAGGTTCCCACTAGAGGCACATGGTTAACTGTGTGAAGTAAAGGGGTCCAATCCAGTCGAAAATGTAAATGTGAAAATGCAAAGAGTCATGGATCTACTGTAAACTTTGGATTTGATGGTCAAGGACTAAGACCGAGTGGATGCAATCATGGTTCAATTTATGTTTCAATTCTTGTGCACATAAGAAATAAATTTTGTATGTCATATTAGTGGCTTGAGTCAATGAATTTCATTACAAAATGTGTGTTTACAGAAAGTTAAAAGGAACAAATAATACTGAGAATGTATAAGATGTCTAACTACTCATTGGTAAAAAAAACTTAGACACAAGGCACAATTAGCATTAACTCAGACTGTAAGATATAAAGATATTTACATCCTAAAACCAAGTAACAGAACTGAGGGACACTATAGTCACCAGTTACCACGCTAACTGTAATTATCGCCAAGCAGATTCTTCAAGCATTACATAGAGTGGTGTGATTTCCACAGTCCAAAACACTTGAGCCTTGCCTTTTTTCCTCTCCTTCTAATGAATTCTAGGGTTTAAGATGACAAATAATTTCATAGACTGGTTGAATCTGCCCCTAGGGCTGTATAAACAGATTTGTACTTAACTCACACAATTCGTTTTGGGGAAAATGTAATTAGAAAATCTCACGCTAAATAAATGAACTCCTTTTTCGAGGGCTATGGGGCACATTATGCCATAGAGAGAGAGAGAGAAGGAGAGAAAGACTCTGAGAATGCCACAGAATGTTTTCTTCATGATTTGGATCACTGAGCACATAAAGTGTTTAACCTCTCGTGCTTTAGAAGGCAGAAATATTATTTCAAGAGATGTGGTTGAATTCAATTAGCGATTGCTCACACACACAAAAAAGAGAGAGTCATTTATGCAGGAAATCCTTCACAGGACCCATTTTTCATTCTTGTGACTTTCTTTCTTTCTTGGCTTAATCCTTTTTCTTCCACCACCACCTCCTAACTGGAGATCCCGCTTTAACATCACCATTGATTAACACTGTGAGCTGAACAGACAGATTAGCATGGCAAAGATTTACCATGGATTTCAGTGGCGGAGTGAACCTCAAGCAAAGCATCCATATTGTTTCTATAGTTTTTTCCCTCTCTCCTCGTACTCAATGGACTTCAATCTTCCCCTACCAACACCTTCACTCATAACAGTGTTTGACTTCAAAACGCTCATTAGGTTTTTTGGGGGAGAGTATCTATGCCGGGATTTAACAGAAATCAAATCCAAGAACTCTGTAATGTGTGTTTTTTTTCTGGGTTCTTTCCCGGCTGCACCACAGAAGAGAGGAAGGGAGCTTTGCACAGAATGTGCTGCCGTTTCCACAACAGTGCTCTAAGCCCACCGAGACACCAGGGAGAATACGTGGGTGTGCTGAAGGCGATGTGCCGCCAGACACCGGGTGGATATGCGGCTGGTGGAGTAAGGCCCTGACGAACCGCTTCCCCCCCCTCTATCTCTCTCTCTCTCTGACTCCATCTCTCTCTCTCTCCCCCTCTCTCTCTCTGTCACTCTCTATCCCCCCACAGCGCTTTCCCAGTGCTCGCTTTGATTGTAATTCAATTTCTCTGCCTGTTGTTTATTTCATGGATCCCCTGCGTGGCATCAAGAAAGGGGAGGTTTCTGTCAGCCTCGAACTGTCGTGGATGTTTGTCATTCAGGCCTTGTTAAAGGGAAACCAGGGAGAGGGAGAGAGAGAGACAGAGAGAGAGAGGGAGAAAGAGAGAGAGAGAGAAAGCACTTGACTCTTCCTTCCACCAGCTGAGAATTCCCAGCGGTAAAATTATTCCATTTAGGTGGAAACTTTTTTTTTTCTCCCTCTCTCTCCTTCTTTGTCGCTCCCCTGTCTAAATTGGCATATCTGGCTCTTTTGCTGAAACCAATAAACTGTGAATCTCGGATGCATCTGTCAGTCAAGCTCATCTTTCCTTCAGCGTGCCAGATGACATCTAAAAAGGAGGGGAGAAAACAAACAGAGACGGAGAGAGCTGATTGGTCCTCATCAGCTAGGCATTACAGAAGGCACCTGCCACTGTCAGAGCTCTTCAAACAGTCGTCAGGGCCGGCCATTAGATGGGATTGTATTTAAACAACAACAAAAAACACAAGAGTATTTCTGAAGCTGAGGGGGTGGTGATAGCATGGTGCTACCATCCCCAGGGTCAGAGTTAAAGCCCATTCAGAACATCATGCTGACAGTTTGTGGCTGTCAATGCTCTGTGAATTGCTCTGAATCACATTCTAAATTAACAAAATTTGGTAATGAGCGCCGTTTTATTGCTAACATCCTAAGAATTAGATTTAGTGTGAGTGATTGGGGAGAATTTACTACCAGCTGATAAATGCCACTGGGTATCAGTGGCATTTGGTGGCAAAAGGGATGGATTGTAGCCCTTTCATGCAGATGTATTAGATTAAACCACATCTGTAATTACGTTGAACACAGTCGAGTTGTGCCCGTGTTTAGAACCTACGTGCTGTGGAGTGATAGAAGTGAACCTCCAAAACCACTGATTGAAGTTCACTTTTGGTTTCACTTGTCCTGTATGCATGACAAATATTCCCCATTTAACGCAAGTCAGATGCAGAGCGCTCTAGCCACAGTTAAATGTTGCATTTAGCGTTTCACAAATGAGCAGCGGCAGCCGACTGTGTGACAGAATCCGTCTTTTAATAAGGCCTCTAGTAATCATACAAATCACCAGATGCTGTTGCCTGCCATTCCCATTGCCTCTTTATACTGTAGTGACACGATACTGTTGGTAGATAATCTGACACAAACTGAGTTCCAGTACTGTGCTTCCTGCGTCAGTTGAAACTTGCTGTTCTTGCTGTTTCATATACGTAGAATATATTCTGCATTCCATATAGTGCAAGCTATTATGAAGTAGGATTACTTACATCATGCAAAAATGGCTATCATGTAATTCTCTTTCCAAGCATTTTTAGATGCTTTACTAAATGGAAGAAATGTACCTAAAAAATTCTGCAGTCCCAATCCAACATTTTAACACTTCTTTATGAAACATGGACATTAGGTGTTAAGGTTGTTAAGGTACTCGATGAGTGAATTTACACTTTCTAGCTTGCTTCAACAAAATCCTCTTGAAACAAACTACAACTTCAGGAACTGATGCACAGCATCTAAATGTGAGCAAAACCCTGAAAATCCTGTGTAACCTTGTACCTTGAGGGGAAAGGACATTATTACTCAATATTATTGAGTTGTAGTTTGCAAGAAGTTGCCCCAGTTCAATATAACGGATGGTACCAGAAAGGTTGGGGTGGGGAAGAGTGGAGGTCCCTGATCCAAAATATCTAAAATATTCAGTGTTTGTTTATCTATCAACAACCCAAGAAAGGTATTGATGCCTCTGGCCACTACAGCAACTAGGGCTCTCACTACAGCAACAGGGCTCACTCTCCTGTGCCCACATTGCTGTGGCAGTCCCCCAAACCACCAGCCCACTACAGTGTGTGAAGGGTGGACCCTGAGATATTCTTAGGCCCAGGGGCCCATTGACTTCGGATCCTTCTCTGTTCAATACTTAAACTAATAGCCAACATGCCAAGCTGTGTCCGAGGCGAGTACTGGTTCTGTGTGTTCTAAACTGTGACCAGACGAGTACTGGTTCTGTGTGTTCTAAACTGTGACCAGACGAGTACTGGTTCTGTGTGTTCTAAACTGTGACCAGACGAGTACTGGTTCTGTGTGTTCTAAGCTGTGACCAAACGAGTACTGGTTCTGTGTGTTCTAAACTGTGACCAGACGAGTACTGGTTCTGTGTGTTCTAAGCTGTGACCAGACGAGTACTGGTTCTGTGTGTTCCAGACAAGTACTGGTTCTGTGTGTTCTAGACATATAATGTGATGCTGGCCTTCAGAACGCTAGTATCAAATTTCACCTCTCAATTGCATACGACAAAACAAGAACCATCGCTGCCTGAAACAAACACTGCAAACACAATCTGAAACAAACACAGCAAACACTACCTGAAACAAACACTGCAAACACAACCTGAAACAAACACTGCCTAAACAAACACTGCAAACATTATCTTAAACCAACACTGCACGGATTGATGCTTATGGCATAGGTACAATGTTTAAGGAGCACATAACACAATGAGAGTCAGGACAGTGGGAAGCAGTGAAGAACAGCATTTCTTCAATTAGAATTATTTACTACCAAAATATATCAGTTGTTGTTCTTCATGTGTTCATGTACCTTCATGGTAATACCGCTCGCTAATAATTAAAGTTTGTTGGGTGAAAAGTTGTTTGTTTGTTTGAATGAAATAAATTGTGTAGTGATGGGTTCCTGGCAACTCTGAACCACGATGAACCCCTGATGAATCTCTGTCCTTCATAGATGCATTTCAAGCCTTAGGGAAGCCATACACTGATTCTAGAACTGAGGCCATAACCCACCATCTTTTGAAGGAGGTTACTGACAGTGAAATAAATATGTTTCTAATCACAACAAACGTAAACTTCCAAACCATATGACACAATTATTACTGTCTGCTTTTACAATGGTGGGGTTGATTTCTGTATTGTGAATACCCCTGATCACTAGAACGTGGATTTGAACATCTTCTCCTACATACTAATACATCTGATAGCTTTGCAATGGTAAATGCCTCTTTTAACCGGCTGATAGAGCTGTGGTTCGGGGCAATCCACTTGATATTTACATGTAATTGTGAGTAATTCAGAATCTCATTGCCTCGGGAGTGTAATCATTTTATTTGATGGAATAACTTATGCTTTCCGTGATTCAAACTGTTGTTGTTGTTTTTTTTTCATCTGTCATCAGAGCAGATTCACAGCTGCGGAGGCTTATCCTGTAAGATGTAGCGGTTTCGCTAAAAACTCATGGTACAGTGAGCAGGCAGTTAAGCGTCCTCGGTCTGTGGGGTTGTTTAAAATAAGATGCCCTCGCAATACAATTATGATTTGGTTATTGGCACAACTTCATAACTAATCCTGCAGATGATCTCATTTGCCACTGTGCCGCCCGCAAAAGGGAGAAACGCTGAAATGGATTTCATGTCTTTATATCAGACGAGCTGTGGTCTGACATTAGGAAAAAGGGGGAAATCTATCTGCTGCTTTATGTGCTGTGTCTAATTGGATATGGCAATATATAATAAGAATCTCCCATATCCATCATTTTGTGCATTCGCCCCTGTTTGCGTGGCGGGTGTCGGTGGAGCTGCCCTGCTTGTTATGATGCCTGAACAGCAATTATGAGGTAATTTTTTGACTCTGGCTGCGAGGGGCCAGCCAGAAGACACTTCAGAGGAGGCTTCTAATGAACGAACATTGATTGATTGAACATAATAAATGCTCTGCTTGAGTGAGAGTGAGGGGGCAGCACAAGAGAGAGTGGTGAGGAATATGGAGGGAGAGCAAGACGAAGAGAGAGAGAGAGAGAGAGAGAGAGAGAAAGAGTGAGTGAGAGAGAGAGAGTGAGTGAGAGAGAGAGAGGGAGAGAGGGAGAGAGAGGGAGAGAGAGAGAGAGTGAGACGAAGAGAGAGAGAGAGAGTGAAGGAGAGAGCAAGAGAGAGGGAGAGAGAGAGAGATTCTGCCATGTCAGAATGGCTGCACACATATCCAAATGGGACAAATGAGCAGTTATTAGATTTATCATTACAGGTGAGCACTGCACTCATCCAGCCAACCACAGAGAGAGGGAGAGGCAAACACAGAAAAGGAGAAAAAGAGAAAAAGAGACAGATGGAGACAGAGGAAGAGACAAACACACAAAGAGAGAGAGTGAAAGAGATAGAATAGAGAGAGAAGCAAATACAAAGAGATAGAAAGATTGAAGACAGACACTGAAATGGAGAGAGCAGAGCGAGAAAGAGAGGGATTATAGAGAGGGAGAGACAAACAGAGAGAAAGAGAGAAAGAGATGGAGAGAAACATAATAGGAGGGAGAGAGCAAGAGAGTCGTCTGGGTGGGCAGCCAGTGCCAGAACTCTAGCACGTCCAGCCGCGGCCAAATCTCATTTTCCCTCCACCGCTAAATAATTACCCCTAATGGCTATTGTGTGATACATGATGCAATTAAAGCCTAATGCAATACGCCTCAGTCAGTGATTATGTCAGGCACCACACTGGACGGATCGGGGGGTCCAAGCACCGGCTACGGGCTGACCTGACTGCAGAATAAAGATGGTGGAGGTGGTGGGGGGGGGGGGGGGGGGCTTTCTCTCTGTCCCTGCAGAACCGCGTCACTTGCGATCAGCCTAATCTCTCAGAGGAGGTTCTGTTTGTTTGCAAGCCAAAGAACCTTGGAACAATTGCGCATAAATGTCTGGCTGGTGGTTTCTGACATGAGCTAACCTTCTCCTGTTGAGGGTTTAAACAGGGGGGGACCACTGAGGAGGACGCAGCAGGGATGGTGCAGGAATAAATAAATAAAAGAGGCAGAATCATCAACCTCATCCCCTCATTCTCTCTGGCTCTCTCATACTTACTCTGTATCTCTCCCTCTCTCTTTCCCTCTCCATCTCTCTCTCACACTCTTGCTCTCTTTCTCTCTCTCCCACACTCACTCTCTCTATCTCTCTTTCTCCCTCTCTCTCCCTCTCATCCCCGGTTCTCCACGTTCTCTCTCTGGCTCTCTCATACTTACTATGTATCTCTCCCTCTCTCTCTCTCTCACTCTCCATCTCTCTCTCACACTCTTGCTCTCTTTCTCTCTCTCCCACACTCCCTCTCTCACTATCTCTCTCTCCCTCTCATCCCCCGTTCTCCACGTTCTCCCTCTCCTTCCCCCTTTCCCCTGTTCCAAGCACCCAGTCACTGTCAGGCCAAACACATGATGAATTGCCCTGTCAACAGAATTCATTCAGGGACCAATTAATTCAGCAGAAATGAACTAGAGCCATCAGTCGCTGAAAAACTCACTGCAAAGCGAGCAAAGTAGACCTCCTCTGAAAGAAAGAGAGCAGAGAGCAGAGAGGAGGAGAGGAAGGGGAGGAAGTGTGTGTGTGTGTGTGTGTTTCTGTGGGAGGGCTGCTGAGGAGGGTAAGGTGGGGTTGTTGGGGTTTGTGATGGGGGGTGGGGTGGGGGGTGCTGAGGAGGGGAATGGGGTAGTGTTGGGGTGAGTGTGTGTGTGGGGGGGGGCAGAGCCGAGGGAGCCCAGTAGAAGTTAGCCTGACAGGAATTGGTCATTTAATGCTTTGGCGCACTGGAGACAGGCCCTGTCATACGGGGAAGCATGGCAGGGGCTCCCCTGGTACTTTATTTATTAATTATCCCGAGCAGCAAGGGCTTTTTAACTGTCTCACTCCAGGCCTGTCAGCTTGACTTCTTGTCATTTCCTCTCCATAAACAGATCCTTTAACACCGCACAGAGGTTAATGGAACGCATTTCCACCCACCTATCGGCGGAAACAAATATATAAAAATGTGGCCAAAAGAGGTGATTTTTTTTGTCTGTGTATTTATTCCTCTTTTATTCATTACGTGGTGCTCATCTATCGTGTGAGGACTGGTAGGAGTAAAGGCAGATTATCCAACCAGTTGACCCTGCATCCTCAGGGGCTGATAGGTGTAAAATGCTGCATAAAATATTTAATTCTTTATGAGAAAAGGGGACAGGTCTCCATTTCACTCAAGTTATAACACAAGGAGCACAGGGTGCATGGGTTCAACAGGGATACACTATGGACTCAGAAGCTTGAGGCGTCAGCTCTAAATTCTTCCTAAATGTAGGCCTCATCGAAGATTACTGATACAAATCTGGCTGATTTTTCATGCAAACATGTCTAATTTATGCGTTGCATAACACTTCATTAAAATGAGAATTTAAGGCTGCATAGAACATAGAAGCCATTTAATGATTAGAGGGTGTCTTAAGTGGTCAACTTTACCCAGCTAATTATAATAAGATATTCAATCAGCATAATTAGATTTCGCTCGCAGAAAAACACAGCACTCTTGCTGCAAGCTCTTAATGCATTCACATTTAATAAAAACACTGCATATTGAAATATTAAATTAATATGTTAATGAAAAACATGCATTATACTGCATTTTAATAAACGTGCATATTAGCATCGGGCATGACCATTCACAAGCCTCGATGTTTGTTGCGGTGTGGAAACTGGTTTGTTGAGGAACACTAACGATAACAAGCTGATACCGGTCCCACTAATTATTTGTACTCCACCATATGGTGAATGCAGCATTTGTAGGAAACCTTGTACGGCCCCTGGACTTGCTGTCCTGCCAAAAGTTTGATCTTTCCCTTTGTGGCTGCGCTGATCAGGGAGTGAATATTTCATGGGGTCTTTTCTTTAAGCGGGGGATGGATCCCGCCGTAAAGGGATGGGGTGGCAGCTGGGCCTCTGCTCAACCCTGCCCAACCCGGGGTGTTCCTTTACCTGGATCAGGAGATGCAACTCGAGGCCGCCCGCTATTGTTGAAACGTCACGCAGCGACTGATAAATCCACGTTGTGCCCCCGTCGCTGAGAAGAGCCGAGTCGTAAAATGATGCTGGGTGGGTACGTGTTGTTCTTCAAAGGGCCGAACATCGCAAAAGCCCCACAAAGAGGTGCCTAGAGAGGGGCTTGCTTAATGATGATGTGAAAGATTGTTAAAATCATATGTCATACATGCATCCAAACGTGCATCGAATAGACATGGACACAGAGATTGTACATGCCCTTTGCTTACACAACATACACATTCAGTATGAATGGATCGGTGAAGAATGAGTATATACACTGATACAGTATAGGGTACAAACTACACTATACTGGAATGAAGCATTATTCTTATTATTCAATTAATAAAATCGTTTTGGCTCCAAAGATTTATAATCTTATGAGGGAACTACAATGAATGTCTATTGACCAAGATAGCATCTGAACACAAGATTGGATATGGTCCTGATAGAAGCATGAATCGGATCCAGAATCATCTCCAGTGTACAACCAGAACATGATCAGGGTGACCTCCAACGATCTGACACATGTAAATGACCATGACATGAAACAATATCCATTGCAAAGCCATGTACAATGTCCTTTGAAATGCTGATAACAAGCTAGTTCTATTTTCCACTAGGAGGTAGGAAGAAACAGAGCAACAGTGAGTGAGAGGGAGAGAGAGGGAGGGAGAAAGAGGGAGAGAGAGGGAGGGAGAGAGAGAGAAAGAGAAAAACAAACACGAGATAAGGAGATGTGCTGCCGAATATAATTAATTAAATGAGACTAATTAGGAACATGAGAGCAGGTGCCTGGCTATGGGCTGACAGAAAAGACAGCGAGACGACAGAGGAAAGAGGAGGGATGTGAGAGAAGGGGGGGAGGAGGAAGAGAGAAGAAAAAAACTCAGTTAAGGGGGTGCAGCGTGACAACAAGAGGGACAAAAACAACTTTCTGCATTTTGTCATCTGAAACCTCCAAGGAATAGGCATGACAGAAACCAGAGACCCATACGCCATGGGGGTCGCTTCCGGCTTATGGGAGACAGATTTTTCACTTTTGCCGATTGGAAGTTAAGGCAAGAGACAGATCCTCGCCACCACTCATTATTTTGACATATGCTTAGAATTTGTCTGCATTTTTTTTGCAGGAGGAGAGCTAGGAAGATGTGGTGATCGCTCGCGGTGTGTGTGTGAGGAGGCAATGTGTGACAGCACAGAGATGATGATGATGGGTGATCAGTAATTTGACGTTTGAAAAGGTCAACTACTGATTCACTACAGGGAGGGAGAGGACATAAACAAATTGCAGTCATGGCATCATGTTGCTAACTTGCTTGTTAGTCTATCAACAGTGTGATAGACTATTTGGTATCACAAGTGAGAGAGATCAATCGTCTAGGGGCAAAGAGTTTGTAGCACGTTAGGACACCTTAAGATTCAATTCAATGATGGTTCCCTCACTCCAAGACTAAGTCTAAGATAAATGAAAGGGGGGGGGGGGGGCACAGGTAGATAGGTTTTCCATTCTCTACTGATCAGCATGTTCCACAGATAGCTATTAAGCTATCAAGCATGTACTTGCATACAAAATCACACTATTAACTATCACACTGTTGGAATGATCAATGAAAGTACACTGCAAAAGTTTCAGTTTATGTGGTATTTATGAGTTAAGAAACCTTAATTTTTACAATTCATAACATCAGCTATCACTATGGCATGGCTACAACTATACCAGCTATTTAAAAGGTTGTTGAACATAAAATACTAAACATTGTATCATGTTCAGGCAACTGAACTCATTATGAACTCTTTAGGTACCCATAAGGTTAACTCTGTCATTACATTAACAGCTAATTGTGACGTGCAATGCATGCCGTTTTTATCATTTTTTTCTCTTCTTATTTTCTACCTATTTTTGCAAAGTAATTTTTGGTTATCATGACTTCACCAATCCACATACAACTTGGTATAGTTGTAGCCCTACATGGCTGATACATAATAGAAAGTTTGTGTTGTGTTGGTGTGTGTTTCCCTTCATGCTAGCTGAAGTTGGGTAGGGTCATAGGGCTTTTCAAGGAATAGCTTGTTAACCATTTTGCCACCATGCATGACTACCACATTCATTTGATGCACGCCAAATTTCGTGAAACTTCATCCATGGGGGCGCTGAACTGACACATTTCAATATCTCTTTCAAGAACTGCTTAAGCTAAAATTTGAAATTTGGTATGCTTTCAGTTGGCTACGTTTGCTCAAATCTACTAAAGTTCCATTTGGCTTGCGTCACAAAATGGCTGCCAACAACAAAATTCGGCAGCCAAAATACATGACTGTGCGAATGACCAATCTTAATAACATTTTGTTGGTGCATTCATTCTGTATAGAAGCACCCAATTTCAGTCTGCCATAAGATGTTGCTATATAAAGCTACAGCATGTTTGCTTCAGTTCTTCTAACATCATTTGGTGTATCTTAATTATTAAATTAGTCTTTTAATCTTAACGTAACATTTACAAAATCCAAATGGTTCTGTTTCACCTGCTGAAGTGGTCAAATCATTAAACCTTTTACTACTTGGGGCAGCACTCACATTCTGCTTGAACCCTGATGATCGCTACCTAGGACTATATTTATACTTATAATTATGATATTATCTCCCTCTGGAACGAAATACTGTTTTCTGATTGGCTAAAGGGGTGTACATTAAGTTCGTATAGACGGACACCTTGGACGTAGTCCCAGTAGAAAAGTTAAATCGCTGTTCCGTATCAATGCTCTTGAAGATTGATTGTCCATTGACAAGCAACGCAACGTTTTTTTTTTGTTGAAAAAACTCACTACTTTTTCTAACGGGAGCACTAGGCTTCAAATCAAGAATTCATCAGGTTAATATGCATATTAAGTTTCCTAAAGATAAAGGAAATTCTAAATAATGATAACAATAATAATAAAAACATATTTGGATGTTGTAAACGGTAAGATAAGCGGGATAACGGCCTTCGAGCTGTACAGTTCTACAAAGATAATGGACAGTTGTGTGGAGTTCTTTGCCCCGCATCGTCCATTATCTTTGTAGAACTGTACAGCTCGTCGGCTGTTATCCCTTACGTGTATACCTCTGTCCTGTTATCAATGTTGATACTTGTATGCCTATATGTAGCATTAACTCTTTATTTACTATAGTATTCAAACATATTCCTGCTTTTAACTAATAAACCTACATTTTACATAGACTTGCAATTTTTCCAAACTTTGTAAGTACAAAGTACCGTTATACAATGGAGCTGTACTGTATACATGTCAATTTTACAAAATGCTCAAATTTAGCACGAGAATATCTATTCGTAAAGTCACACTCATCTTCATATTCAAAAACGCAGAACTCACAGGAACTGCTTCACACCCTATCAGTGTACAGCTGCCAAACCCACAAACTGTAGTTCATTACATTTTCACTCAGAATAAAGTATACATAAAACTTTTTAGTTTATTGGTACCAGAAACATAATCACTCAAGATGATTCCATTACTGGAATGGAAAACATCTCTTAATTTTGATTTAACCTAATTCTGGCTCATTCTATCACTTAATGTGGCAGTCACATTATGCACTGCTATGCGGTACGTCCAGTTACTTACTCATACTTAGACAAAAATGATAATTAAAAACACACACTGTTCATTTGGACAAGAGACCATCCCTTTCTTCCTGTTCCTCCCCGTCTTCATCATCATCACCATTCTTATCCTCCTCATCCTCCTCATCATCATTATCATACCCTTACATTTCAGTAAAACTGGACCGTTGACCAAGAAACAAAAAGCTCACCCTCCGCTAGAACCAGAAAAGTCCAGCTGGCTGTGAACGAGGCTCCGAAGGGCCATCAGCCTATTTTATCACAATTGTCTCCCTAACAGGTTACAAATGTGGCATGTGATGACAATAATGAGGTTTGATGTAACTTAGCCTTCAGGCTGTGTGAACGGAATAGCAAAGAGAGTGGAGAGCAGGACTGCTCTGTGTGTGTGTGTGTGTGTGTGTGTGTGTGTGTGTGTGTGTGTGTGAGAGTGTGAGTGTGAGCGTGAGTGTGTGTGTGAGTGTGTATGTGTGTGTGTGTATGAGTCCTTGTGACCCACCAAAGCCTCCTGTATAACAGGTGACAGACACTTCAGTTTGGAGAGGGAGAGAGAGAAAGGAAGGGAGGGAGGTTGGGAAATAGCGAGGGAAACAGACAGAGAGAGAGAGAGAGAGAGAGAGAGATGGAGAACGGCACAGTGAATTGCTGCAGATCCTATTTGTGTCAAAGCAGGGGAGCGCTGGCAGGCTAGGAAAGGGATCCGGCAGCAGCCTATTTATTCATTTACCTACGTGAATGTCCCGGGGAGAGCCTGCGCCTGGAGAAGGTCCCTCTGTGGCGCGCTGTCACCTTACAAATGTGCCGGCTAACGTCACAGCCTGGGACAGATTTGGAGTCACCGCAGCCATTGCAGTGGTGTATCCCTTCTGAAACACACATATACACATACACACACACACACACACACACACACACGTAACCACACATATGCATGCACAAACACACACACACGTTACCACGCAGTACATCATCCTATTTCTATGCAAATCCTCACTATGAACAGAACGCTTGTTTAATAGCAGTAATTACAAGTTTCAAAACATGGTCTACATCTAGATTTGTGACAGCAGCTATGTGGGGTGTATGTTTCTCAGCGTTTCTTTCATTTGAGCATATTGTAGCACGGTATCACCATGTCATTCATTAGTTATGTCTCAGTGATCATAGATCTTGGTAGTGGCTAATGAAAAAAGATCTGCAAGGCGGTCCTACACTCGGAGAAAAATTCCAGACTTAGCATTCCAAGAGAGAACCGGTCCCGAAATTTGCAAGCGATCTGTAATTAGAAAACTTTTCCACACCGCCAAGAAAGGGGTCGCTCAATAATGACTGACAAGTGAATAGATTTTAAAATCAAGTTATTTCCCGGGCAAATCAGTGCCAGCAATGATTTAGAACACACACAGGTGATGGACAGTTCAATATTTTGTGAGGGGGCGAATCTTGTCAATTAGCCTGTCCAACCCTTTCCTCCAACACTCCCTCTCTCCCACCTCCAACCCCTCCTTCTCTCTCTCTCTCTCTCTCTTCAACGGCGACTCCAGAAATGGAGTGGGGTGAGCGTCTTTTTTCCCCCTTTCTCCTTCTTTTTTTAATTATCCTTGGGATGCCTCACACTGTGCATCATCATTAGTCAGACTAAATAGCAGTGGTCAGTGACTCAAGTGGTGGTAAAAGGCACAATTAGCAGGTCTGGACGGGAGAGGAGAGGAGAGGAGAAGAGAGAGGCGTATTCAATTTGAAAGCTTTCTCTCTTAATCCATCTGCGGCCGACACTTGAAGCGCTGAGCTATGGGCTTTTGCATTCAATTACATTAATCAGGTTAATTCCCGGCGAAAAAAAAAATGTCAACGTTTTAATCAAGGGCCAGCAAACCCCAGCATAAAAGAAAAATAGCTACATGGTGAGGTGGCTGACATGGCAGTTGGTCTGTCAGGTTATTTGGGGAGGTTATTTAGAAGCCTTTTTTAAATGATCAACTACACCCTCTTGTGTTTCTTTGAACCGAAAATACTTTGACAGGGTCTGCGTCCTTCCTACACACATGGCTGACTACTGTAAACACTGTTGCAAATGAAGAATGAAACAGGGTTTGTACTTCCGAAACACTGCATGTAGAAAAGTTGAAGAAAAAACATCCTGTTCTGTTTATGTAATCTCAAAACTAGTTCATAATCCCTCAAAAGGAGAAAGAATAATTCTAAAAAAAAAAAAAAAAAAAACTATTAGCAAACAAAAAAGTCTCGGAAGAGATTTATTCTCTGCTTTTGTTCCCTAGAAGAAGCGGGTCTTGTCCAGGGCCAGTGTTTTGTATGTCCGCGGCTATGCGCTTAATCCTTGAGTGCACAGTGCGTATGACCTCAGCAGGTGCACAGAGAGTTTATAAACACAGCTGGGGAGTCTTAGCCTTTAAACTGTCAAAATTCCTTCAATCAACTGGCCCACCCTACAAACACACACACACACACACACACACACACACACACACACACACACACACACACACACACACACACACACAGACACCAACGCAAACATTCACACTTGAGCACACACTCCTTCTTGGATTCTGTCCCTTCTTCTTTCTGTCTTCTTTTCTTTTTCCCTCTCCGTAAACTTATACATCATTGTTCAATCTTTATTAATCTTTTAAAATAAGCTTCTAAATCAGTTTTTTAATAGCTTAATGTTTTAAAAATATGAGCAAATATTTATTTAACTGAAAAAAGGCCAGTTTGTCCTTGCTCTATTTATACATTTAAAAAAACGTTTGCACAGTGGAAGTTTGCAGGTTTTAAAGTATACAAATGGACCTTCACTGTCTAAGTAGGACACTTGACAAGTCTGACGTTTATTTTTAATGGCTAAAGTGTTAAGTTGCCTTTAGAGGTCAACAATCTTCCATGCATTTAGAACCTAAGAAACACTGCTTGAAGGCTTTTTATCTAAGGATGCCATGACATGATGTCTTAGGTAGGACATCCCACCCTTCAGTGCCATATGGAGAGCCTGTATCAGTGGGTTTACTCATAACAGCCCCTTCTCCTATTCTCCTCAGGTGAAATTTGTCCTTAGCTTTGCATTTCGCTCCTTAAAGTGACACAGTCTATATTACCAGTCCCTGAACACTGGTCCTGATTAACCAGGGAACTTCCTATCAGCTGGCCCGTAATCAGAGCGGACAGAGGTTAGAACAGCTCAATACAGGAGATAACCAGTCTTTGATCCAAACAGCCATGCAGAACATACGAGCCGCGCAGACAGAAAATGTACTGTCAGGGATTTTGGATTTAAATTAGTCCTCGTTAACCTGGTAGAGAAGTGCAGAGGAAGAGTTTAGAGTGATCGGACGCACGTCGGATGAGGAGTCGGCTCAGGGCGATTTCCCGTCAGGGGTAGGGGGGCAGGTGGGGGAGGGGGATTGTCGTTGGGCAGCGAATGGATTGACTGACGAAGAGAGATCAATTGTTCATTCCAGGTTGAGAGTTCTTAAGTGCAGAATTTTCAACTCAGCGCTGACTTGAGTCCTTTGCTGGACACAACATAGTCCATCTCATCGACGGCAGCTGGAAAGGAAGACAGAGAGTATGCTACAGCTTTATGTTTGCTAAGACAACTTGGTTGGATCTACAAAATCATGGATAGTTTGTCAGAAGTGAGACATTGAATAACAGCAATCCGTTTTGACAGACACCTTCATTAGGCTCCAAATGTGTTGGGTCATCTTGCTGTTATACTCTATAAAGTGTGTACATCCTTTGTACAGGACCCATACTAACTTCAAAGGATGCTCATTTGGGTTCTATATTATGGTATTTCCCTATAGACCAAAAAAATGTAAAACAGTTCTACAAACAAGGCGAGCTAATCCAATTGCCCTGATGAAGAAACACGCCTCTAATTAATAAATATCCTTTAATCGTGATTGTGTTTCGCCCAATACTGCTGGCCCCTGACCCTGTTGTATGGAAGTTGTTAATTGATCCAAAAGCGAGTTGTTGCCTTCAAATCCCCGGGCTCCCAAATATGTTTTTCTTTTTTCAATTTTTTTCCGGGGGGGTCAGCGAAATTATTTCAAGCGGCCAATCACGAGGATCAGCGCTCAGCCATCTGACTCTGAAGTGACTCCCTTTCCAGAAACACCTTGGGGTAAACAGAAAAATAAAAAATAAAAGATTTCCCAATCACAGTCAGATGCTGTTGATTTTCATTAATTCACATAGCTTCCATGTTTGCCAATTTGGAGCGCTTCCCCCCCTCGTCTCTTACTCACTCTCTCTCTGACTGTGCTTCAGGGCTAGTGGCAGTGTGGAGTTTTTCCTCATCTCGTGGCACTTAAATTAAATGGAATCAGCCTGGCTGTTGGAAACTGCAGGGCTAGGTGATAAAAGCAATTAGAGGCCTCTAATTTTTCGCCCAGGGACAGGGCAGCCAAGGCCCAGGAGACAATTAGCTCCTATATAATGAAGTCCCTTTTGTTGCCGTTTTGATTCACATTTTATGTCAGATGGCTCTTTTTGCAGTCTTTTTTTTCTCTTTTTACTCCTGTGTGCGATCGGACAAACAGGTCTTTGCTGAGGTTCTTTTTTTCTCTCTCTCTCCTTCTCGCTTGCTCTCTCACTTTCTCTCCTCCAGTCTTTGAGTGTCTGGGAGATGAAAACAGATCTTTAGTTAATAGGCTCTCTGTGGACAGATAGGTCTATTAGGAGGGCAATTTGGAAATGAGTGAGAGTGGGGAGCTGAATGTTAGACGGCATACCGGCCTCCTCAAGCCTCTGTTCACCCCCCCACACCCACACACAGACATTGATGAATTCAAAGCCCAGCTGTTGAGTAGTACTCCAACAATACAATTACACCGCTGCTGACCAAAGTGAAATGATATGACCGATGAATTAAAAATGTTTTTTACAAACAGTGAAATCAACTGAAATGACACCTCGATTTAACAGGAAGCAACAATTTAAACAGTTTAAGTACCTGTAATAAATTCACCTCAATGACATCAGAAATGAATCGCCTATACATAATTTCACATGCATAACACATGTGACAAATCATAAATCTACAGATCTACAGGGCAGTACATGTATATTGACCTCTGCTTGACCAGTAGCATAGAATATGTATTCTCCTCTCTGAGAGGGAAATCATAGGATAGTGGGCCCCATTAAAAAAAGAATTCCCCTCGTCCGCCATTTCGTCAACGCTGCAAATGAAAAATGATATTCCGCAGGCCTCGGTTCATGAAGGGAATAATGAGAAGGTTATGGAGATGAGCAAGGTCATGTCATTACCCATAACCCACCACTGCATTACCTGAGATCTCTGCTTAACTGGCCTAATAGACTGGCTCTGTACCACACATCACAATGCAACAGCCTTCAGGAAGGTAGCCATGGATATAAGCACAAAAATATATATATATATATTACCAGCATGAGTTTAAGGTTAATGGAAATTTTGTGTTAAAAATGGTCAGAGTTCTTTTTCTGTGTAGGAGTAAACTTCCATTAGAGATCAATGAAATCTGCCTGCCGTTTGTATAATTGGTCAGTCCCTGTCCCAACGGGTTTTAAAGGAATGGAAATTGTATGAATCCTCATGATTTGTCAGCCTTTTCAAGGACCCGGAGATGGTCACTTTGACTTCTGAGCCATCAGTTTAATGCCGCCCACCCAAACTCCAGAGTGATTCAGTCCCTCCTGTGACCCTTTCTATAGATCATAACACCCTCATCTCAGATCATTGGGAATCATTATGGGTGGGGAAAGCAGCTTTTTCATTGGCTGGTGACATGCTGGATGTAAAGACAAGGTCATCAATCACCTCAGGTGGCACTAATGCTCAACACTGGAGAACCATCAGGACAAGAACCATCAGAACAAGAACCATCAGGACAAAAACCACAGAACTCTGCCTTAAAAATAAAAAACGCACAGATTCTTACTCTACTGTGATTGATCACACAATCAGCAGTGCTGAGTGTATGTTAAGTGAGAATGAACAAAAACATGAATGCATTTCAGATTGATGTAAGAGACGAGTTTTCACTTGAAAACTGGACATATACATTCTGGTACATTTTTTAGAAAATAAAAGGAAAGTAGGCCATATATATTCACATTTTTTCCAGATTACATCATGAGTTATTGAAAAATATCCAACTAATATTAATTATCTTACTTTATAACACTCTTTTGTCAGAATCCCTGTCGATCAAGGTCATAAGTGGTTTAATCTGGCAGAAACTGGCCTGTAAAGACGGCTCCAGAATGAAAATGTACAATTTAAATTTTTTAAATAAAAGAATATTTTTTACAAAATGTAATTATTGTGGCTAAAATAGCCTATTTATTTAAGGCTGGATTCACCATAAATACATTCCAATAGTCAACTTTCACCTAAAGGTGAATATTTAGTAAAGGTGTAGAACATTACGTTCACTGTAACAGAAGACCCCAAATAGTTATAACTCAAAATATAGTAATGCTTTAGAGCTCACACATATTCACTCACTAACTAACTCACATTCACTCAAACTCACTCACACTCATTCACTCACTTTCTAACACTCATTCACTCACACACATTCACTCACATTCACTAACTCACATTCGCTCAAACTCACTCACACTCATTCACTTACATTCACTAACTCACATTCACTCACTTACACTCACACTCACACTCACTCACAGCATGGTTCCCAAACAGTCCAAGGCAAAGAGCATGTGACAGGCACGAACAATTTCACAAGATGTGCCCCAAGTCTTATTAATCAACTCAAAATGATGTGAAGAAAAAACAAACGATGGGAGCGAATGCAAGCGATGGGAATGCAGGAGTAGGCTACGGATTTGTGAGTATACTTGAACAAAATATGACCTAACCTGTCGCTCAACATTAGATCTGGAGGGGCAGAGAGTAGAGTAAAGTAGAGTAGAGTAGGATAGGGTAGAGTAGAGTAGAGTAGAGTAAAGTGGAGAAAAGTTGAGTAGAGAGGAGAGTAAAATTAATATTCTCTAAATTAAACATACTGTATTCATGCAGCTGTAAAATATGAAATAAATGGGTGATTTAAAGCTTATCCTATATGCCTACATCCTTCAAGGTATATTTCACTTGCACTTCGATTAGTGTATAGCTCATTTGCATATTAAAATTAATTTTCAAAGAAACTTGTATAATACAAACATTTTTACTTTTCATGTGTACTTTCATTGTGTAAAGTTTTATTTTGATAGGAGTCAAGGAAAAAATTACATTTTTGAGGTGTATTTTTGCCATGCATTATTAGCACACATCTCAGATTCTGGACACCTCATAGAAATGATCTATGCTGAAAAAAATTCTTTTACAATTAGTTCTATTTTTGGCTCCAAATTGGGCTATTTTGCTGGCCTTTAAGGTCAGCTGCTGACATTAGTGGAAGTAGTAATTTATAGACACTATTGTGGCCGGCTTCTTATTGGAGATTCCCGAGGTTGAATCACTATAATAGAGATGTCCTGCATTTTAGGAAATAAAGATGTTGCAATTAATCCTTTTGAAGAGAAAAACAATGCATAACCTACCCCTAAGGATTCATTTCCCATGAAAAATGGAAATGTATGGAAATGTGTCAAATTGGCATTCGTCCAATTTTGGCACTGAAGCCTTCAGATGTACAGTAAACGGATGAAACACAGGCATCAAGTAGACGTACAGATATTCTTTTCCTTTCTCTGGTCATTTCTGAGCTCTTCCCCGAGACTCTCCCAGAATGTCTGGCAGACTGCAGTCCAGAGCGACATGCGATGCACTGGCAGCCATATTTAAACGGCTAAAGACTCCCTCCCTGCGTCTGGAAATGAGCAATTGACCCTGCCCGCGTCTCTTCCAGGATGGCACACGCGCTCGTCATAACCTGAGGGCACATGTTGTCACTCGAATGAGATAAGTTTATTTTCCCAAAGATGCAGCATTTGTTCCGTCAGGCGGGGGGGCTTCGAGGAACGTCAGCGGGGTGGGTGGGGGGGAGGGAGAGTGGGGGCTGATGGTGGCGGAGACAGACCACCGTGCGCATGGTGCGAATGAGGATCCGCCACGGAGAGCATTTGGCCCCCGCCCAAAACTCTGCCTCCACCTTCTGTGCAGCTACGCAGGCTTGGATGGCAGGAGGCGGCAATATTGTGGAACAAATTTCCCCTAATATGAGCCTGCTGGTCTGTGTCTCCGGTGGGGAAGGTGTCGGTCGTTCTCTCTCCCTCTATCTCCCTCTCTCTCCCTCTCTCTCTCTACCTCCCTCCCTTTCTCTCTCTATACAGAGATCAACACAGTTTAGCCTTCATCGTGCCAACACTCCGGATGATGGACAGGGGGTACTATGGGGGGGGCTGGCATTTTTTTGGTGTGGGGGGGTTGGGGTGTAGCGCCGTCGGGGTCTCCAGCCGGTCCATGGGCCTCCGTGGCTACTCATCAGTGCGCAGAAAGCTCCGGAAAAAACAAAAGCTGGCACCAAAGATACAACCCCCCCTAACCCCCCCAAAATACACCCCCGCCTCCCCCTGTTCCCCCAACTCTCACCTGCAGCTCCTGCAGCCCGGCCTCCCCCGCTGCGTCTGCAACATGTTCAGTCTCACCTGTCCTCATCGGCACTTTCACACGGGCCAGCCCTAAATGCAGCCAACACATTTACATGTTCCATAGACCCCCCGCCTGCCTCCGGTGGCGGCCAACAACAGAGAGGAGCAACAGCCCTGGAGGGGACAAAACAGGACACAGCAGAAGGCCTACGCGGAAATAGTTTATCTGCTAAAAAACCCACGATATCTTTGAATCTCACAGAGATGTGTGCTTTCACACAGGCTATGATGACATGTCTGGTGTTGAAGTCAACTCGTCATAAATCAGATAGTCGTTAAACAAACAAGAGTGGAGAAGACGTTTAACACTGTGAACTCTTCTGAGCTGAGCTTTTGGGTGTCAAACTCATCGGCTGGCATATTTTGTCGGAATAGCTCGCACCTAAATCATCGCACACTTGTGCGCAGACCATCCTAACGTGCCCCCGCACTGCCGTCAGAGCGGCCACTTGCGTTTACGGCAAAAGAGGAGGAGGAGAAGAAGGAGGAAGTCTCCTGCAGTCACACACACACACAGGGCAGTCACGTGCCACAGTGGGACTTTTAATCCATCAAGTGACAGTCATCTGCTGCAGTAAGCCGAGACTCTGTCGGGGGGGGGTTGGGGGGCGGAGGATTGATGGAGACAGGAAGAGAGAGTAAGGGTGATGAAATGCATAGGCGGGAATGTAATTATTTAAGTTGATGTACAACTTTTTATGGAGCTCCTTCCAGCACTTTCCACCGCACCTCGCACTCCATCACTATGGGGGATGATGCCGACTGACCAGTGGCACGCCATATTAATGGTAGCTGGCTCCCTGTGACAATGGAGTCAGGAGGGGTTTTATAAATGCAAAGATAATCAGCCTTGCTGCAGTTTAGTGCCGGGTAAGATTGTTCTTCATTTACGATGAGGGCTTGAGAAAGAGAAAGAGAGAGAGAGAGAGAGAGATGTAGCCATGTCCAAACCACACCTGCAGCAAGGTAGCTGTATGATCAGTCATCACCCAGGAAAAATGTCCTGCACTGCACAATGTGCAATAGCGCATTTTTATCGCATGGCGCTAACAGTCTTTTTAAATGTTTTATTTACTGGATGACGGTTGGCAAACAATCCTTGCATGTATGGATTAGGAATATATGTTAACTCCCATTCTGCACTGAGCCTGAGTCATGTCCAATGGAGAATAAAAACAATTCAGGCAAAAGCCTTTTTGTCATTTCTGAGAAGGAAAAAAAAACTGGTACGGCATAGCATTGGTCCTTCCAGTCTCCGCTGGCATTACATTTATCACCTAACATGTGGAACCACAGATGAAAGGTCAGTTCTTATGTTCCAGCCCACAGAGATCACTGTGGAACATGTCAGGGCTGCTGCCTTACCTAGGAGAAATACTAACAGATTTCCAGGGGATTGTAAGAAGGTGCATACGTGCTAACCTTTTAAGACAGCAGAGAACCGTGCATCACATCTGGCACGAACCTGGAACGGACTTGGCACGGATTTGGCACAAGAGAGCCAGATGTGTTCCAGAGTCAGCACTTTCTTTTGGTTTTAGTGTTCAAATGCAATTTAACAAGAAGGCACAGAGAGCGGTGAGTGCAAGATGTTCCGTGGTGGGGAGAGAGGAGAGATGCCTTGATTCATCCATCGCTGGATCGGCTCCCAACATTCCCCCAGCTGTGGCACCACGGGAGACGAACACCAACATGCTGCCTCTACACACCACTCTCCATATCCACACCATAAAACCAACTGTGGAGAGGGGGAAAGAGAAAGAGAAGCAGAGTTGTTAAGGATAGAGTGGAGAGGGGCATTGCATTGTCTCAAACGAGTGCTTTTGGGGGGCATTTACATGCTGTGTGTGTTGAGGGGGGGGGGGGGGGGGGTGTATGTGGGGTGGGGTGGGGGGATGGATTGGGGGGAGGGGGTTGGTTTCCATAGCAACAGTGAGGTCCCCAGCTGTCATGTTTGGGCAGCGATAGGTGCCATGAGCTCGGGGACCACTTAACCCCAACCGCACTCCAGCTCAGGAAGTTAAGATGCGGCTGGAAATCGGTGGCGGGGGGGCCTCACTTGAAATGCAAACCATGCACCCACGGGGACGAGTGGAGGAGGCAGGGAGAGAGAGAGAGAGAGAGAGAGAGAGAGAGAGAGAGAGAGAGAGAGAGAGAAGGGAAGAGGGAGAGAGAGATAGAAGGAGAGAGAGAATGCATCTGAATTAAGCCAAGCAACACAAGAGAGGTACAAGAACTTCTTCAGACATAATTAACCATCAACTGCCAGCGCGTCAATGAATGGACTGAGAAGGGGGGGGGGGGGGGGGGAGAGAAAAAACAATGACTCCATTAAGAAGGGCCTCCTCCAGGATTTGTGGGGTAGCATCAAGTCTCTCCACAGAAAGAGCCGCCGCACAAGAGGACATGGATGAGTGCCGCCTGTTTCACAATGGACTAAACAGCCAAACACATCAATGATAACAGCAAGATATGTAGAGCGAACGGCGTGTTTGTATGTAGGCCAGTCTCCCCAGCAATATTAAAGCTAAATCAATTATTGTTTGTCTTTGCAAGGCTAAGGATTGATTAAACTCTTAGCAAATGGGTGCGTGGATTCCGGACGTTCAATCATAACAATGCATGTTTAACTGCACCTCTCAGGACCAGTTGGCAGGAGTCGTAGACATAGATTTCCCACTGACTCTGATTTCCTTCTTCAGCAGTCCCAGACAAACACGTGAGATCATGTCATGATCATACTGCCCCCGCGGAGATAAAACAGACAGGGGGGGCAGGCTATGGCTTATTCCTTGAAGGCGCATCTTCCATACAGCATCTTATATTTAAATCCATTCCCAGTTGACCTTTATTGCGTTGACCATAACATGTAGCAGGTTTTGTAGGGAATGAATTGCTTGTCTTGTGCCCAACAGCATTTCAAAGACACTGAAAACCCCCTCATCACATGGCGTTACAGTGATTAGTGACATGAAGCCCGCATGTAGCTTGGCCCTTAGTCTGTATTGACAGGACTGTAAGGATTATAAATGAGACTGTGCCCAGACTAATTACACCCTGGTAAACGCTCCGAATGCGATTGGCCATCTCTTATAGAACCGCGAGGTGTTTCCAGGATTCTCTGATGTCGGCATGACATACATTGTCTATGACAGGTTGAACAAAACGCTTGCGTCGTCTACCCTTCCTACATCCCCCCCCCCCCCCCCCCCCCCCCCAAAAAAAGAGAAGGGTGGGAAAAGAAAGACAGAGAGATGAGAAGAGGAGGAGGGTTAAACAGAAGAAGGGGTGAAAAATCTGTATTGTCCCCAGCGGTCCCCTTCTGGTGGCGCGCAGGCGTCTAATCAGGCCGAGCCCCTTTTCAACACAGCTGCTTTACAGCAGGGTGGAGCGGGGTGGGGTTGCTGCGACCGACCCTCCTGAGGCCCCCCATCCATCTCCACCGCCCCCTCGCACCCTTACACCCCCACCCCTCCATCCTCGGGGGACCCTTCAGCCAGCTTCAGAGGCCAAATGAGGTGTAAGTCTATTAAAAGGGAGTTTGCGCGCAGATCACAGCCCCACTGGGGGCTTCTGCCTTGTCATTCAGGTGCGGCTAATTTCCGTCTGGGTGACACATGCGGGTGCTGGCCCCTCAGCTGGGGGTAGAGTGTTTGTGTGTGTGCGTGTGGGGGGAGTCAAATAGGGAGGGGTACAAGAGTCTAAGAGAGAGGGGCTCAGGGACTCAGACCTATACAATGATGATTCATATACAACTACTTTTTTTCCCCAATCAACTTTTTTACTTTGTTTTGATGCATATGCATATGCACATTTCATATTCCATATTCCTTTTCTGTCACGGATTTCAAAATGATATCTTTAAACACAAGACCAAGAGACTGACCCAAACTGTTCTCTTGAGATATCACCTAGAGTTGTACTGGGCTGTTCTCTTCCTAGATATAGCTTCTATACTATTACTGTAAGTCTAAGTGCTAGGGGTGGGTTCTGTTAGTCTTAGTGTTGGGGGGGGGGGTTTGCAACATGCAGGTTAGGAATCAGTTATGGTCCTCATGGTCACAGGGATCCAAAAAAGAACATTTATCTGTATTTATATTAGTTCAGTGTCCAAATTCCTGCATACACCATTCGTATTCTCTGTTACCTCAAGATACCCACAATGAATTGTCATTGGAGTCACAGCAATTAGGGAATCTATTGACAGCCTGTTGCTAGATTCCTGTAGCCACATAACAGTTATTAAAGAACGTCCACCACTGAAGTCCAGTCACCCAACGACTCACTAATGAGCCTTCATTTCTACCTTCAATTTTCAATATTTCATTTAAATTTGAACTAAACGTTGATAACGTAAGATTAGTAGCGGATGAACAGCCACCAAAGATGTCTTCCTGATGGCACCACTGCCTCGATGGCACAGAGCACAAAACCGCTTTACACACACAGCAATTCCCTTTTACTTACAGTTTTATTTACAGTTTGAGAAGTGCCGTACAGCAAGCCGGCATGATTTAGATGTAAATTCTCCAAGCCGTAAAAATGGTGGGTGTGCTTGATTTCCGGATTGATTTGTCGAGGGGGTGATAAAGGTGGGCTGATAAATTTTTTGTCACGTTGAGTGCTGTTTATCGAACTGACGGCCAGGAAGAGAGGGGGGGTGAGCAAAGGAGAGCGAGAGCCGTTAGCGCGGTGGAGAGGGGAAGTGGAGGAACAGGGCTATAGGAAATGCTTGAGTGGAGGCGAGTTCGAATTTGCGGCATAAATTGATTGGTGCGGCACGCTGGCAGAATAACACCATGTTATACCAATCAGAGGCGAGTAAGGAGGCACTGTTCATCACCGCGATGGTGCCATAGCGCGCCACCCACCATGCTAAGTGGGACTCCTCTATTCAGTCATGCCCACATCTCCTGTTCATTTCTACTGTGAAACCAGCATTGCACGATCAGCTCGACACATGGCAAAATATACAGTTATGCCATTGATACGGATTGTTCCTTACCTATGGAGTCTTCACAACAATAATGCTTGATGAAGGAAAACAAATTATCTTTTATCTTTGCATGAAAGCATTGTGACTCAAAAAGACAAACTTGAACAAAAGAGATAAGCCATAACTCGAAATCCAAGCAAAGCCACAAATTAATCCGACCTCACTTCACCCAGCACCCACAGAAAATATCCCAAGCATCGTGTTGTACAACCGCCAGGCCTCTCTGTTCAGCATAATGCCATTCCCTTCAGCCCGCAGGGACAGCACTGGCATTGGGCACACACCCCCACACCACCTATCACTCTGCAGTCTGTGGGAGTCGGGCAGCGGTACCCAGCGGTGGTATTTGTCATAAGTGACTTGAGGGGTCAGTGGGCCAGCATTGACCTCTTGACGGCCCATCTCAGAGTGAGGCATTAGTCACTCCAGGGAGAGGGATATGCTGTAATAGATTATTGACCAGCTGGCCGCAGTAGCGGCAGCTCCATGGATCTTGGTCTGCCTGACCTCTTTATTAGCGCTGGGGAGAAGCCCACCTGCAGCTAATGAACGAAGGAGGAGAAAAAAAACAACAGCTCAGTCACTCGCTTGTGCCCACAGTCTCTCATTCTCTCTCTCTCGCTCTCTCACACACAAACACAAATATACACGCACATAAACACACCGCCGGCACCCAAGCTCAGACTCTCCACATACCTGTGATTTGTTTACCGTTGTCACTTTACAGTATAAATGTAAAAATATCAAACTACAATAACAAGGTTTTGCAACATCTATATATGAGATACTGATGTACTGATGTTGGCTTCTTCAAAGGCTGAACTGTAGTCACAGACATAGAAAGGAAACTACTACACCATCGTCTGACACACATTGGCTAAACTATAAATCAAGTCTACACCTTAAAGGATTTCATTTTTTTGTCAAGGCTCCTACTAACATAAATACACAAGCAGTAGCATACACTGTATGCATATATATACTACATATACTGTATCCATATACTGTATACTACATACACTGTAGACTCACACAAACACAAATGTTTGTTTTCCTACCTGTTTGTATGCATTCACACAGACAAACATACACACACTCAGGCAAATGCAAGAATTCACTTTTGCATTTACTCACCACACACACACACACTCTTTCAAACAAATTACAATCGGAATGTAGCCAAGATATTCAAAAGACAACATGACAGACAATAAATATCATTCCATCATTTCTGCATAAGAAAACCATTTGCAGGACAAAGACTGTAATTGGCTAGCAACCTCATTCAATCAAAGCTATGAAATGGGGTGCCTCGTTCACCAAATTGAAACTGCACCCGAGACTGAAAAAAAAAAAAAAAAAACAATTGCATTCTCAAACTTATACAGTGTGAGCTAATTAGAAAGGGAGGCAGTTTCAGCGTTGGAGCCCAAGTTCTCTAATTGAAAAGCAAATAAGCACAACCCAGTACGTAACCCCAGAAAAGCTTGAGTGTGCGTGGGTCTCAAACTTAACCGTTCCCAACAGATGGCATCAAAAGACATGACAATAATGAAGTCAATACTAATTTCAAACCCTAAGCTGATATTTTGTCTTCAGATTGCCCGAAAGGACCATTATAGTTCCACCCATCTGGTGGTAACTAATGCAATTTAACTGCTCTGTACTAAACTTCAGATCATGTGTGAATTGGCAGCAAATAGATTCTTTAAGAAGCCAGAGGGGAAAATTACTGAAAGACCAAACTTAAGGCTTATACAAGGGGGAAAAAAGACCATCTTTTTCACCTAACCACTTATGTCTGTGGTTTGGCTTTCTATTTTTTTTTCTCCTTTTGGCGCGGGTTGGACTTTGTAATTGTTTGATAATTCATCTCCAAGCTCCAATTTACCCCCTACTGTTAGCAGTGTATGGCGCACCATTTTGCAAGACATTCCACAGAATTCGAAATGAGCCGGTGGCATTTAAAGTCTCTCCACCAAAGGGAAGAAACCTATTTATGGTCCTGTTTGTTTGCCTTTTCATCAACATTAACCCTTTGGGCGATGAGTGTCCATATGCCAGGGCTATCTGACAGCTAATTGTTTCATCTGCAGAGCTTTTTCACCACTGAGGCTGGTAATGATTTTTTTTCCCCCCTGTGTGTCAACACACAGCAGTCATCAGTGAAGGGAGTCATTGAAGACAATGGTCACCTTATTTAATGCACACACACTCACAGAGAGAGAGAGAGAGAGAGAGAGAGAGAGCGAGAGAGAGAGGGAGATAGAGAGAGAGAGAGAGGAAGAGAGAGAGCAGTCTCTAGTTGATTTTCTCGAATTCATAAAAGAACAGCAAACTAGTTTAGAAAAAAATAGTGCCCCCTAGCCATAACTTGGTGCTAACAAATGACATCACAATTGAAAAATAGATATTCCATGGCGCAGAGAAAAAATCCTTTCAAGCTGTAAAATAAAGGTAAACAATGGAGCTATCAAAAAAAAAAAAAAACCTCCTTCGAGGAGAGCAAATTAAAATGTAAACACACCCCAAAGAATTCCTTGAACCGGTCCTGAGTCCACCTGTTGTGTGTGCTGTGTTCTGGCATATCCCTGTGCACTCTCCCTCTACTCCCCCCCCCCCCCTTCTTTCTCTCTTCCTCCCTCCTTCCCTCCCCCTCCCATGCTCTTCGGTCCAGGAGCCGCCTGCTGTTCCCAGTCTCACTGCCTGTCACTCAAACTATTTGGGCATGTTTAGCATAATTTTACAGCCTTTTCTTACCGGGCCCCAGGAAGCCTATTAATTTCCCTTAAAGTCATTCCTCCAGAGGGTAAGTGCTGCACTGTACAAAATGTGTCTCCGCTGTTTAATACTGCAGTTCTCGGATCTGTGACAGACTAACTGCATACCCATGTGGAGACATACAGGCTCTACACCCGAATTCACTGTAAATACAAATGAATCAAGACTGACAATTTTCACTCAAGTTACACTTATATATATACTTTTAGGGTATCAGGAGTTAACTTAAATTTGCTTTTATAACTTCACATACTTTCGGTTCGTAAATCTATCTCCTTGAAGATTCGCACTTCTGCGAATATTATGACAATAACTTCTCTCAACAAAAGTGTACAGTACTCAAGTACTCAAGAGGGCAATTACACACAGGCCAAATATGTGAAAGGAGAGAGTAAATCATTCATTTCATTTGTAACAGTACCCACAACAATCACCATTTTTTCACTTAGCAGTTGTGTCCTAAACAACTCTTTCCACAACAAACTTATTTGGGGGGGGCGGGTGTGGGGAGTAGACGGTCCAAAAAAGAAAGAAACACACACACACACACACAGCAACACAGAGACCAACGCATGATCGCTCTGTGACTTCCTGCTCGTGCCGGAGCCTTCTGGCGCGGCGTGTGACAGGAGCAGCAGGCCAGGGTGTGGAATATTAACCTCTCACGCTGCACAGAGCGTGGCAGATGGGAGAGCCCAGCCACTCACAATAGCAGCTGTCAGTTTCCAAGGTGGTGCTTCACTAGTTGATTTGGTATTTACACCACCACCAGAGCCCACCAGCACCACCCAGCCCACACCATCCCCCCAAGAGCACTGCTACACATAAACACACTACTCACATGCGGGTGCTACTCACATATACATACGGTCTCTCATGCGCACACGTAGATACATCTTCACACACGCATGCACACAACTTAAACATGCATATGTACACACCCCCCACAGACATACAATGCTGTTCCCAAACTTATAAGCCTTCATTCGTACACACACACTCACTCCATACAGACATGCATGCGGTATACACACAAATACACGTGCCGTCAAGGACACACACACTTAAAGTTGATAGCCAACAACGGACAAGAAATCGACTCTATAGAAAAAAACTCTCCAAAGTGTGATTGGACGACGGTGAAGTACACAAAGCTATTGAGTATTCAAAGAGCCCTTTTCGTAGACGCCAGCGAACTTGGAAACGGATCTATCGCGGATCCGCCAGATCTGGGCTGTGTCCGGTCCACACTCTGCTGCTGCCCTATGTCACACATCACAGTGGCGTTTAAACGCGGCAGCCTCAATAAACTGCTCGACGGGCTCGATGGAGGTGTGTGTGTGTGTGTGTGTGTGTGTGTGTGTGTGTGGTAAATCAGGAGCGCCTGCAGAGACCTGCCTCCCAGGCTGCCCGTATGAGAGGTGGGTGGTGGCGAGCGCTGGAGATGGGAATCTCTCCCAAATGACTCCCCCTGCGCCCCTGCTCTCCAGCTCTCCGGCCTCCTGCAGTCGAAACTGGGAGAGCTGAACACGCCGGTCCCCACGGTGAGATACAAGGAGGGTGGAAAAGGGGGAGAGATTGTCAGAGTAGGTACATGGATACACACACACACACACACACACACATAGATTTACACACACACACACACATAGTTTTACCACACATATAGACAAATACACACACACATACGGACATTGTAGACAGACCTCAAAACTTCTTTAGATTAGAATCCATCCACAGTGAATATTACAGTTATAAATCTATTAAAAGGGATACAAATATCTTCATTTCACATTCTGAGAATGATCATAATAACAGTGGCAACTTTCAGTATGGGCCCTTCACAAAGCTGCAAACAATCTAACAAATACAAGACTCCTGTTGATGTGAACACCATCATTATTCTTCAATAAAATGACAATAGCACACAACTATCCACATAGTAGTCCGCCATGAACAACAGTAATTTTTTCTCCTGACGCGACATCCTCACGCTATCATTTAGCGCGGTCCCAGTCTGAATGGGGGCTAATATTGGAATATGCTCCTTCATTAGCCTTAAATGGTGTACTCCCCCTGAAGATTAATTGAGGGCTGAAGAAAAGAGGATGGTTCCCAGGGGGGCAGCCCACTGTTTACTATTCATGCTGGCCCGGGTAGAAAAAAAACCCACAAAAAAAAAAACAACATCAGCCAGAGTGGATGCTGGGAGTTGTTGTAAAGCTGGGGGTATTACCATATGTGTGCCATTTCCAGGGAGTGACAGACCCTCTGGATCAACTAGGGACTATTGATCCGGCAGCACTCCATTTCAAGTTAATTGTGCTTGAAATGAGGTGCACACACTCAGGCATACCTGCATCAGGGAATGGGGATGGGTGGTGGTGGTGGGGTAGCAGTGGTGGTGGTGGTGGTGGTGGTGGTGGGGTGTGTGTGTGTGTGTGTGTGTGTGTGTGTGTGTGTGTGTGTGTGTGTGTTTATGTATGTGTGGGGGCAGGGAGGGGTATACATATATATATATATATATATATATATATATATATATATATATATAAATAAATAATTTTCCAGCGCTGTCTAATGTTAGATAAATAGACAGAGGCATTCAATTCACATCTTCCTCCATTTTCTTGCAGCGACAGCGGCTTCTGCTGAAGTCTGTGTAAAAAGTGATCGGATAATCGTTTGCTCATTAGCGGTCAGGTGCTCGGTGCCGACACACGGCGCATCACCCCGACCTCAGCAGTGTCAGGTCTAAGGTGGACACAATCAGACTCGTAGAGAGCTGTGCGACACACCAGGTTTATGAAGGGTTTTGAGGCAGTACAACAATTACATCTGTGAGAGGTTGTGAGAGGAATATGATTAAACTCTACATTAAGTGAGGCACTTACCGTTTAAAAAAAAAACATTTTGGATGTCAAGTCCCTGACTGTATAATATACACATTCCATTTATTACTGAATTTTGTGTGTTGGGGTATATTGCTGAGGGATAAACTAGCCATCGATGACTTTGTTTTTCCAAAGTAGCTGGGTCTAAAAGTGCCCCACCACTGAATCTGCTGGATGTTCTGGCAAGAGAGATAAACTCAGAACAATGGAGCGCGTTACATCACACACTGCCATAACGCATATCCCACTGGTCGTCACCGGTGCTGCTCGGGTGTATAAATTCCAACTCATGGAAAACGGTTATATATTTACCCTGCCGTATCGACCCTGCTTGTCTGCCATCTGCCAGCCATTCTGGCCACCCTACTGCTGCTTCAAAGGGACCTGTCTGCACCAATACCACCAGCATGGAGCCAATTCACCTCTAAACTACACTCCACAAGAAAGCATGCGGCTGATTGTCAAACTAACTAGAATGAATAACTAACAAAACTCAATTGAAAAGGGACTAAATACAATTAAAGCCTTGATGGGACCTCGAACATCCTTTTGGTAGCTACACCGTAGTGGTGTCAGTCTCAAATTGAAAGATAACTGCTCTTTTGTTATTCAGACTGAGATGGTGATTTTATGATTGTGAAATCCCCACGCTTTCGTTCAGGGGTATCTTATTCTCCAGTCAGCTCATCCTTAGCCCTGCCTCAGTAATGGTAAACAAATCAGTGATGATTAGGCTGAAAGATTAGCTTTTATGGTGCATTATGAGCTGCATTTTCTACCATTAGTAACAGGCCTTACGAGCTAAATCTGCTGCCATATCAGGCTGAAACAGGCACCTGGCCTCAGCGTGACCTCTCTCTCTCCCTCTCTCACTCTTTCTCTGTTTCTCTCTTTCCCTCCATTGCTCTCCTGCTCTCTGTACTGTGCTGGCAGAGTGGGCTCCAGCTTAACCAGGCATGAAGGAACTGACAGAAGCTCAAACAGCCCGCACCAGCTGATCAGCAGCGGCGGCGGCGGTAGTGGCGGTGGAGAGTCTCCGGCACGGCTTTTAACGCCACTGATGATTAAGGCGGGTAAAGTCCCACGCTTACGCATGGCATCAGTCCGTCACCGTCATCTGCCCTACTGCAAGAAAGGAGGGGGATGGGAGAGACAAGGAGAAAGGAAGAAAAAAGAAAAGAAAGAAATAGATATAGATAAGACAAATAGATAGATCAGGAGATAGGCAACATAGATTCGATAGAAAGATGAGATCGATAGATTACATAGATAAAATAATGATGGATGGATGAATAAATAGATGGTGGGATACACAGACAGACAGACAGACAGTCAAAAAGACAGACAGACAGACAGACAGACAGACAGACAGACAGACAGGCAGACAGGCAGACAGGCAGACAGACAGGCAGACAGGCAGACAGGAAATAAAGAGGTAGAGAGAACAGAACAAACAAGGCCGTCTAAATCGGCAGACTACGTGGGACGGGACACTTATGTAATCGTCTGAGGAGAGGTTTACACCGGCGAAGAGTTCACAACAACAATAACAACAACATTACAGTCATCAACGCAGACTAGCTCGGGGACACTGTGTTCAAGAAAGCACTGGTTGGTGCGACACAAACTAGTCAGAGGAGGCCACCGAGTTCAAAGGACTGCGCCGAGCCAAACTCAGTACATAACGTCTTGCCATGCGACATGCCAGTACAAACAGAAAAGAACCTGGCCGGTCACACATCCAAAACTGTGAAACTCCCAGATTAGCCGAAGCTGCCTGTGTGACTGTCAGTCCATAATCCCTAACACAATCCCCCAGAGTGTAACAGGAAGTTCCAGACTGATAGAGAAACAGAAAGAGAGGAGAAGAGAGAGAGAGAGAAAAAGAGAGAGAGAAAGGTACGGAGAGAGTTAAAATAAGGAGAGAGGGGACACAACATGAAGAAACCACAAGAGCAGGGAAGAGAGTGGCTTCACTGCTCCCTCCACTGGAGCTTGGGACAACCTGCAGCCGCTCAACTCTGACCCCAGACACCGGAGGCCTCTCGTCTCGTAATGAGGGTGTGTAGGATCTCTCGTCTGATATGCGGAGACAGTGTGCATGGAGGCCTGTTCTATTAAATAACATAAATAAATCGGCGTAATGAATGGCCTTATAAAAGCGGGCATATTTAATTTGCATCGCGCATTAGTCGGCCATAGGTGGAGTGTGTGTGAGCGTGTTCTGTGTGTGTATGTATGTGTTAGTGTGAGCGTGTATATGTGTGTGTGTGTGTGTGTGTGTGTGAGTGTGTGTGTGTGTGCGGGTGTGTGTGTTAGTGTGAGCGTGTATATGTGTGTGTGTGTGTGTGTGTGTGTGTGTGTGTGTGTGTGTGTGTGTGTGTGTGTGCGGGTGTGTGTGTGTGTGTGTGTGCGGGTGTGTGTGTGTTTGTGTAGAGAGGTGTCAGAGCTAGGTCATCCTATTCATTACCAGCATCTAGTCTCCTCAAATCCAGTAAGTCAATTGAGTGCACCCATTTATAATCTGATTTCAAGCCCACAATGAAAACGTAAAGTGGGTATGCCCTGCCCCCTCCTAACACTTCTCAGCCCCAGGTAAGACAGTCAATGGAGAGAAGGAAGCTTAGAGAGAGAGAGGGAGAGAGAGAGAAAGAGAGAGAGAGGGAATGAGAGAAAAGCTCATCACCAAGCTGTGACGATGGCTTTGCAAGTCTTCAAACCCACCCACTGCGTAAGTATCATTCAAGTGGAAAGAGCTACCTGAGCTGCAGTGCAAACTACAATGGAAATCCTGCCATGTTAACAAACAAACAAACCTCTATACTTCCAACATAATTTTAAAATCTTAACAGGACAGACATCTCATATATGTGCTTGACATGTTTTTTAACTAAGACAATGCCTGTCTTGTTCATAAATGCAAACATTGTTTGAAAACCCCAACAGTGACCTGTTTGGAGTCCCAATGCTCTTTTGCATGGGTCTCCTTCCAGAGTGACAGCGTCAGTGGCCGCGAATCAAATCTGTGCGGGGGAATTACCAGAGAGACGCTGGTGTCAAGTTGACCTACATCCTGGCGTACAGACTGGCTGGCTGACTGACTGGCTGGCTGGCTGGCTGGGCACTAGGTTAGAGCTGGGCAGGGCCGGGCTGAGAAGGGGGCTGGGGAGGGGATGGAGAGTGGTTATGGTGGGGAGATCCACTGCTGGAGGCGCTATGCTCTGTGCTCCAGCTACACATCAGCTGACATGGGCGCGGTCATGCCTGAGTAAGCCAGTCGACCACAGATTTATACATTCACCCACGCAGGGAGGCACACATACACATACACGCACACACATCCGTACACATACACACACTTCTGGCTGGGTCAACCAGGGGGCTGGACACACATGCATGTGTTGACACACACACAAACACACACACACACACACGCTCACACACACAGACAGACACACACACACACTCTCACACACAGACAGACACACACACACACTCTCACACAGACACACACACACACACACACACACACACACACACACACAGACACACACACACAGACATACATAGGGACAGATGCATGCACAGTTCTCTCAGCTGAGCAAGCCAAGGGGGTTGGACACACACATCCCACATAGGCCAAGCAATGGCGTTGGACACATACATACAGTGCACACACGCAAGGGCTCACTCACACACACACACACACACACACACACACACACACACACACACACTCACACTCACACTCACACTCAAGGGTAGAGGTCAAGCACACAAATAATATTTTATAACACTTTGTAACTGGGAATCTTGAGAAAAAGACTGTAAATCCATAACTAGTGTTGCACTAGCTGTGGCATGTTTGTAAAAGTAAAATAGTTTGGAGAGTAAAAAAGTATTAGTCAATGAAACTGCTTCTGATGTTGAATCGCATCTACATTGTCCAATACTGATTGGGACAAACAACTCTTCCCATCTGCACAAAATAATCATGTAAAAATGTGGTCGTATTGAACTACGCCTTTTCATTCAGGAGCGTACACACTATCAATAGCATCACAACAGATCCTCCTCTCTCTGCTCCACTCACTGTCTTCTAGCACCTCTTGTAAAAGCACCATGGGTGACCAGTTCTACCACAGTCTCTCAACATGTCTGATACTCAGACGACATCAGTGTGTGTTACACAGGAACCTCTGAGATCTGTTCATGTACGCATACAACCACACACACTCACTCTCTCCAGGGGGGAAAGTTGTGTGTGTTGGGGTGGGGGGGTGCAGGGGCGGTGTGAACGCTGGGGTGCTGGGAGGAAGCTCCCCAGCGTTGTGTTGTAGCGGCGCGCTCGTGCACGTGGAGTCACTGTACTGTGACATGTCTGACTGTGCCCCCGTCCCTGAGTAGACTAGACTCCCTGAGACTAAGGATGCAGATCAGGAGTCAGAAAACACGCGCCTGAACACAGAGCACAAAGGCCCTAGGGCACCCGCACACGTCTACCGGGGTGCACTTTCTTCTAGGTTTTCCTTCCTCTCATTACATGAGAGTAATTCTTTTCGGATGAAAAATATGAAATCAAAGGTACAACATAAAATACAAACCATATAAATATCTCAAATACAGCCAATAAGAGTTAATCTGCAAGTCCTGCGTTAAAGGAGCTATATGTAACCCTGACCAGCTGTCGGCTAGCAAGCAAAATGATTTCATACTCCCCGACCCAAGCAGACTGGGGGCAGTCTATTACTACGTTGGCACTAACCCCTCTCTCCCTTTGCAGAAGTAAACAAAACGTTTGGCCAAGGTGAGGGAGGCAGAAGGCTACATGTAGCATTAAAAGCATGATTGAAAGATAGCTTGGCTACCTTTAGTGTCTCCATCAACATCAATTGATATTTATCTGTTACATTAGCTTAGGGAAGGCAAACTGACCCTTGAAGGAATTCATTTCAGCAATTCATTCAAGCGTTTGAGCTAGTTGACAGTCTAACCATTAATGATAACAGATGGGCTGGCTACTCAGCTACTTGTTGATACTAACTTTAGGATAGCAGTGCTAACTTGAGTTCAATCCAGCACTCGGAAAATGGATCAAGGCTCTGTAGTTAAAAAAAGGAATTAACAACCACATTTACATTTAGCATACTTATATTAGCCTCTTAAAGGGGATTTTAGTGATGTATTACACAATTCCTGAGCTTATGCCAGTGAGGCATTCTTGCTTTGCCTTGCTGTTTTAGCTACAATCACTAGTGGTATTATGACAGAGGATGGACTGAGGCTAGCGGGTTAGCAGAACATATTAGATGTGCTCCGAATGTAGCTAAAATCCAGGTTATAACATTTCTCTTTTCATGTGCCTAGATAGATAGAGATAGAAACATACTGTATTAATCCAGTGGGGAAATTCTGGTATCTTAGCCTATGATTGAGCTCTAAAACTTGCATTCTTTTCTTACTGCACTGGAAGTAGACCTCTAGACAGTTGCAGCAGGCGAGCTTATTCAGTGTTCCAAAAGAGATAAGCACAGTCAGGGCTACTACCACTATGTTTTTGTTCTACTTTATGTACTTTATACTTTCATTTAATAATATTAATTACCTTTTAATTATCTTACTGTCTTTTAATCACATGTACAAATGTACTTTGTATTTTTTTGTAAAGCTTTGCCCTTAGGATATTTCTTTTCATTGAATTTACTTATTGGGTATGAAATGTGTTTTATAAATAAACTTGACTCTTGATTCTGTTGCTATATCTAGTTATTTTTTGAATGTTTTAAACTAAAGTCCTTACATATAGCACCTATAATGTGTTAAAACTTTAGAAATGTAGAGTTCATTGTATACGTCATATAGGTCAGCACAGAAGAGATGACATCAGATGTGTGTTAAGCTGTTCAAATCTCCAAAGCCCCTCTAAATACTTAGCATGTTGCCCCAAGATTATTTGTGTAGCAAAGAAAGAAAAGAATAATTTGGCAATACGATGTTACCACAGACATAAAATTGCTATGCTCAACTATTTTTATCTTATCTGTTCACAGGACAAACCAAACTTCTTAAGAAGTTCAAAATCAGTTTATCTTGCTCTGCTGGTGTCCACATCATCAGAGAGCGGGAAGGAGAGAGATGGAAAGAGGAAGAGAAAGAGAAAGAGAAAGAGGAAAACAGAGAGTGGCACACACACACATCTGCAGTAGCATAAAGCTGTAATTTAATTTGTAAAACACCTTCCACAAAAACTCCACAGTGGGAGGCAATTAGCCGGATTTCTCCTCCAGGGCTTCCCGCTGGCCTAACCTCCACAGAATGGTCATGTCAAAGGATTTGTCCCTACCCCTGTGAGGTCCTCACGGCCTTTCAAAACATACAATAGAGGAGGAGAGTTAGAGCAAAAGAGAGAGAGTGAGAGAGAGAGAGAGAAATTAAATCCTTCACTGAGGATTTAGGCACTTATATAACTCCCCAATTATAACAAAAAACTTTTTTCCCTCCCCTCCCTCGCTCCCCTTTTTTCTTTCTTTTTTGAAATTCGAGGACCTCGCAGGTCTTCGAAGGCTGTGTTTGTATCATTCGCTAATACCTAACATCAGGCAGAGCGCTGTAATGCCAGTGTGCCCACATCGCTGTGGCCAAGGCTCTTTTGCCTTTCTGCCCCGCTGCCCCCAGGCATAATGGGAAGGTTGGAAAAGAAGAAGAAGGAGGGGGGTGAAAAAAACGTCCAGCTTAGGCCCGACCGCCGCTAACAAAGCCGAAGCCCCTCTACCCGTCTCGCAGGGGCGGTGGGCATGGCCGCATCCCCGGGAAGTGTGGAGAAAACTCATTTCCAGGGGCACCAAGCGTGCTGCTTAAGACACTCCCCGACCGCGCCAAGGGGGTGGGGAGGGTGAGGTGGGGGGTTAGGGGAATGAAGGGGTGCGTAGAGAACACCCCGACCCCCCACCCTCACTACATCACACACCAGCACCCAGCAACACACCCACCCCCCCCATGCCCAAAAAATGCTGGTGTCTAATCTGCCCGAGAGTCCCATCCTGAGAGGGCCGAGTGGACCGTGATCATTATTCACTCGCAGGATTACCTCCCTGAGCCGGACTGACACACAGGCTGCCTTTATATGGAGGTGCGGGTCGCATTATTGCAGCATTGTGTCTTATATATCTTGGCACACAGAAATACCAATTGGGCAAAATCTTCAGCAATTAATGACTTTTGGACTGATTTCAAGGCCATTTAAAAAATAAAAAAGGGGCAGATTGAAGTACTTGAGAACGTTCCTGTTTCAAGAGGTCCTTCAAATATGAATTTGTATTTGCACTGTGAAATAAAGCAAGGAAACTCTCCGTGACTGGAATGACCAAAACTACCTGGACTCCTCCTTCCCTACCTTTAAAGTGCAGCCACACTGCTATTTCTCTAACAACACACAATGCTCTCCACATGAGACGAGCGGCCAGGCCCAGGTCAGAGGAAACATTCGATACACCTGAAGTACCCTGCGAGGAATTCCTGGCATCTTTGTGAACCTAAAGGCTGTTCCCCCACCCCCCCCCCCCCCCCCCCCCTCGCCTCCCAGGATACAAAAGGGCAGCGAGTTACATTTTATAACACTGCAACATTGAGGACCGGCCTACCCCTCTCTCTCTGCCCCGTCTCTCTTGCCCCGCCTCCACCTGTTCCCCTTTCAACCCCACCTTGACGGACCCATTCACCTGCGACTGGGTGGTCCGCAGGCTTGTGGGAGGCAGACGCATGAAGGCTCTGAGGGTGGGGGGACAACACAACAAAAATAAAGAAATAAACAAGCCCTTCCGCCGTCTGCTGTGCATATCCGAGTGTAGAATAACCGTTAATCCGATTTCAGGCAAACAACCCCCGCCGCCCACTGGACCAGACCTTTATATATCTGAGCTGAACAACGGTTAGTGTTTGTGTGTGTTTGTGTGTGTGTGTGTGTGTTTGTGTGTGCGGGATGAGTCACTAAGAGGTCCAGAGCAGGTCAGGCATGAGACCACCATAATAATAGAGATGGGGAGGGGTGTGGTGGTGGTGGTTGGTGGGGGGAAGGGTTGAGCGGTAACGGGGGTGGATGGGATATTAGCTTTTCACAGGCAGCTCTCACCTATACACATCTATCCCCCTGCACCCCCACCAACCAACTCCCATCACTCCAACTAGGAACATTACAGTGGCCAAATATAAAGCCAAGCCTGATGGAGCCGAGGGCTTATCGGGCCTCTGAAAGTATGTGAGACATGCTTGGGAACAAAAGGCCGTCTTTTCCACCACCGGGCCAAGGCGAAGAGATCCCTTTCAGCGGCCACAGATTGCCCAGTGTTTGCTTAATTGATAGTCGCTGGCCATGGCTCTGACAGCGCTGACATACAGCTGGCCGCAGCCAGAGCGGGACCTCCAGGTAGGCCACCTTTCAGCAGGAAAATTGTCCCCCCCCCCCCCTCCCCCAACCACCATCTATACACCCCTCAATTCTCCCCCCCCCACCGACCGCCCTCCTCGCCAAACCCCAGATCTTCACAGGGTAGAGTCCGGGAGGTCTTGCTATCGCATGGCATGGTGCGCCCCCCCCCCCCCCCCCCCCCCCCCCGCCGGCCCCCGCCTCACTCGCGCGCCCGCTTGCTTGGGTGTCATGGGTGAGCCATGTCAAGATACAGGCTGCAGTGTCATGTGTACACACTCACTGTTATCTTCTCAAGAACATTTGGGGCTTTTGGATGAGGACCGAAGAGAAACAGCACATGCACAAAAATACAATTATACCGACATTACTTGGGGGGAAAAAAACACACAGTTACAGGTTTTAGAAGTTTTATTTTTCTTTGTATTTTTTTTTTAACAGACCAGAGAGCAGCTGGTTTAAAGGATGCTGATTTTACACTTCCATTTCACTGACAGTCCATCAATAGACACTTACCAGCAGACATAGTCACACTGATTCCAAATAATCAATCACATCCCACTGGCCTATTAGCAGGTTTTCACAAAATGGACAGAACCGCTTTGGACCATAAAAAAAGAGTTAGAACTCAAAACCCGACTCAGATCACCCATCCACCTTGCCCTGTGTAAGGTGTGGGGGGGGGGGGGTTCAGTGTAGCCATGACTACAACGTGCCGTACGCTGTGGCCGGGCCTGCTCCTTCCTGAGGAAAGCATGGCCTCAGCTGGCCAGGTCCAGTAATGCACCCCAATCCCCCTCAGCTTTCACATAACCAACTCACACGAAGATGCCTGTAAATTCATAATACATAAGGGATAATAAACAAATACTAAAAAAAGACAGAATATCAGAAAAGACTTCTGTCTTGTTAAATGACGGCATTTCTAAAAGCATCTCAAAATGATGAGGGGAACAGAGAGAGCGAGAGGGTGAAAAAGGGGCAGAGAGAGGAGAGAAATGAATGAATGGATGAGAAAAAAAGACAACAACAAAGGCCCATGTCACTTTCGTCGTCGTCACAAGTCACATATCAGTGATCTCACTTCTTTATACAGCAGCCGCCACCGGCTCCAACTCAGCCGGGAATAAATGCAGCCATATGGCACCCACTCCTGTAGCTCCCATCAGCCGAGCAGAGACTGAGCCCTCCTCCAACCCTCACAAACACACGGAGAGAGAGAGACAGAGAGAGACAGTTACAAACAGACAGACAGACAGCGAGAGAGAGAGAGGAAGAGAGAGAAAGAGAGAGGGAGTGAGTGTGTGGGAGGCAGAGAGAGAGAAAAAAGAGGGAGAGAGAAAAAAGAGGGAGAGAGAATGAGAGAAAGAGAAGAGAAACATAAAGGAAAAAAAAGAGTAAACAGAGAGAAAAAATGCAGAGAAAAACAACAACAACAACACCAATAACAAACTGAAAGAGAGAAAGAGCATGTAAAGTGGTCACTTAAAGAAAGACACAATGACAAAGAGGAGGAGAGGCACAGACGGTCTCCCAGCCCCACTTCAGAGGATCAGGCAAAGGAAGTCATTGTTGATCTCCGTAAAGTACCCTGACTTCTAGATAAGAGCTCTTCTAAGGGCCCTCAGTCTAGGAGCTGGGATGGAAGGCGGACTCTCCCTCTCTTCCTAGCTTTCTTAGTGCTGCTTGATACCCCCTCATCTCCCCTCCTCAGTCTCCTTGTTGCACTAATGCAGCATTGTCAGACTCTAGGAGAGCCCCTAAACGCCCCATAAATGCGCAGGATGTTTGCTTACTGCTGATGCTTCAGGGCTATTATGTGTGTAACACCAGGCAGAAAAACAAATGAAGGCGAAGTGGAGGCTTTAAGTGCTTTCTGTGACAAATAATATACTATGTTTTATATACTTAATTAAGTCCAGACCAAAAATGACAAATGTATTACTAGTAAATTCTGGTTTGTGTCTCCCTTTTTCTGTTCTTTTTTTAAACCCTTAATCAACTTTTGAAAACAGTTTGAGGAGAGAAGAGCTGTGTTGGACAGTAGCGAGCTACTGTAATTATATCAATAGTTTACATTTTGCAGTAGCTTGCTGGTGGTTCAACCACATTCATATTGGCATAGTGATTCAAGTAGTTTCATTTCTCGTTTGCCATTTTTGTGTAGTTCACTTTTGGGCCATAAAAAGAAAGAAATGATTCCCTATTTTTATTTGACCATTTTACTTCTCTACTGTAATTGTCCTTGTGAAAAGACCAGATGAGACTGTTTAGTTTAAGACAGGTTTAAGTCTCAGGGGTATTCTAGGGAGCTGGATTGTCAGCTCACCTGTAAAAAGGATTTGGCTATAATTTTAATGTTTTGAATCGGAATATATTAGGTGTCAAATAGTCATTAGTATTGATTATTTCTATTTCAGAGAAGTTGCATGCTATTTTATAAGTTCCCTAAACTGGGTAACTGAGTAGTTCTGCTTGGTGCAGTACCCCTACCTGGACTTCAGTTTCTGGAAGGCAGGTGTCTGATTGATGGACATTGTATACAAAACCAAAGCTTACATTCCTTGCACTTTCTCATGAATAGTATGTTATTAGTTTGGATTATCTGACCTGTGAAGAAGTAGGTACTTTTTGCACTTAACTCAACTGAGCGGCATGTATTTCTGGAATGTGAGTTTTCTGTTTTATATTTCGTTATTCTTGCATATCACAAGTACAGTACAATATCAATTTGATCTTTCTTTTTTTTTCAAAGTAGTTTGAACTACTTTTTCTAAGTAGCTTTAGTTAACCAAACTACGTTTCTCCCTAAGGGAGCTTTGCTGTAGCTCAACTTCTTCCAGTGAGAAGTAAGCTATGCTTTTCAAAGTAGCTTCCCCAGCACTGGAGTAGAGCAACACAATACCTGGTGCATTCTGCAGCGCCGGCATACCAGAGGCCTTTGGCCAGCTTAAACTTGGCTCCGTTTGGAGGCATGGAGTCTGAGGTGAACCTGGCAGCCGGTCAAAGTGTGCCGATGAAGCCTCCAGACTACAACAAACCAAACACAGGGTCACGCAGGTCCTCGGTAAACATAGCAATCACTGTCTCAGCATTAGCTAGGCAAATACTCAAATCCAACAAACACACACTGTGTTTGCTTAACGCTGAATGCATGTGGGCAGACAAATAAGAAGTCACTGAATATTTCCGGCGATACATTTCAACGTTCTGAAATAGAAAATGGGCAATTTTTAAAATGCAATCACTATCTTCACTCTGCTTGGGTAAACGTTAGCTTGTAATAAGCCTGAAAAACTTTGGTAATCTGAAAAATCCAAAATACCACAAGGAAAAATACATTCTACTAACATAACACAACATCATTTTCAAACATTACAGTCAGTTTGGTAAAAGATACTTATAAGCCAGTTTGTTCAGGCTGTTTGTTTATCTGCTTGTAATCAACATTTCTTAAATATATATTTAAAAAAAAAACATTTCGAGCATTTAAATTATTCTACAGTCATGGCTAATTTGCAGCTTAGTGTTAACGACTCACTGACTTCCATTTTGCTGAAAAAATTATGTCAATTTGGATCCTATATTTGACGATCGATCAAAACTGAACAAATATTCACCTTGATTGAAAATAAAATAATTTAAATATCAATATAGACAAAGTACATTCATAAAAATACATATCATAATTTGACAATTTGATACATTCAATAATTGCACTGTTATGATTTTCTATGTTAGTTTTCATATACGTGTCATTATTAATCATGCTTTTAGAGGTGTTAATGGAAAGACATGCTCCGTGCTCTGGAAAGAAATTGTACAAAATTATGAGTGGATAACGTCACTTAAGTTATGCTTTAAAGTAGTCTTATGTTTTATTCCACAAAGCATTGTTAACTGATCTCTGTCACCTTAAATTGTGCAACCTCATAAACATACATGTATCCATTTAACTGACTGCTATTCATGTAAGTGTCTGTATATCTTTGCAAAACCGTCAGGTACATGTTCATATATTTCTGAGAGTACTGGCATTAAGAAAATATCTAACAATTCAAGATCATTGACAATGTCACATAATCTCTGTTTCAAAACAACAACCATTTCATTTGTGAAATACCGAGGAGTATGAAGTGTATACAGTCTTTTTTTTCTGTCTCTCTGCCAAGGCTCATCTAAGCAAGCACAGCTTCCTCTCCAATGCAAATAGATCTTGTTTGACCGAACCTAAGACTGCACTGTTGTCTTGGGTGCGTACACCCGGTGAATTCAGGGGTTCTTCACAGATGCTTTCGGAACACAGTCCTTTTCAGCTTGACTCTCCTATTGACTTCAGTGCCACTCTGATACCCAGTGTGACTCCTAAAAGGGTGAGGGGTTAACCGGGCCAGAGGAGGCCATTGTGCGAGTGCAGTAGCTCGGGTTTGACCGGGGTGCAGAAACTGTAGCCTTCAATGCAGGCACAGCTAGAAAATAAAGGAGACTTGGTCTGAGTCAAGTTACCAGTAACAACAGGCACATTATGCCTTTGTCAGTCTAGTGTCCTGATAAGCCCTGATGTGGCATGGTTTATTACAGGGGGCTTCAGTAAACATCACTATTGGGAAAGGAGATGGATATGTGATGGAAATGTTGACCTCGGGGGTGAACTCTAAAGTTATGGCTGCTACCGTTTCGGAAACAATGTGTTTTAATAACACTGCTATTTTCACAGATCTGATATCTGTTCAGTGGCTTTCAAAGGTGGACTTTATATGCATTTCGCCAACTTTCACTTGAATTTTTAGTGAAACATAAAAAGACCTTGCTACGAATAATGAATAACTTTTACTATAACAACTGATGCAACATTTTATGATAGAGAACTTATGAATAGCTTAATAACTTAACTCTAAAGGCAGAGATGGAAACAGACGCTCGGCTCTGCAGAGTAGTAACAGGATTCTTTCAGCACGTCTCCAGCCCCATAGCTGAGATTCCTTCTCAGCGGGGTTCCTCTCACCTCCGAAGGTCCCTCAGAACTGCCCGAAAAGAAAATGAAAACAAAAGCTTTGTCCACAGGACTTCCTGTCATCTTTGGTTTGGTGCCAGGGCCATCCTCTTTGGAGCCACCTGTCTGTGTCAAGAGGATTCCCGTCTGTCTGCCCAGTGGGATTTTAATAAGGCCATTTTGCTACTGAATGCTGTTCACAGCTAATAGGATTTGGCAGCTAAATTGTCCGCTTGTGTTCTGTCTACCTGTTGGTCTGTATCCTTCTTTTTTCTCTCTCTCCCGTCATACGTAGAAATACTCCACAAACAAATAACCTCAATTGCACCCACTCTCTCTTAGTCCTTCAAAGGCACAAAAAACACATTCTCTGTAAATAACACAACACAGGCAGTAAGTCATTCAGACTCCACATTTCTCTCTCTCCCGCGCACACACACACACAAACACACACACACACACACATTGTGGTTGGAGTTGCTTCACCAGGAGGGCCTCCCATTTAGGCACAAGATGGGTCACAACCTCTTCTAAGAAGCCGGTGGGCTAATGAAGTAACCACAAAATTGGGCCTGCAGCTAATTTGGAGTGGCATGCCCCGACCCCCTCTCCCTGCCCACCGAGATGTGTTTCATTTTCTCTTATCAGCCGCCCAGTCATGTGGCTTTCTGCATGGACGCCTCTGGCTCCCCCACCGCCCGCCGTGCTAATGGAAAACTTCGTTAATGTCATTAATCTACAGACCAAGACATGTACTAAAACACACATCAGGTTGTTTGCGCGCAGCTTTGTGGGGGAGAGCGAGAGAGAATTTAAGGTTGAAGAGAGAGGGAAGAGAGAGACTGAAGAAGTTTTCCTTTAGGGTTAGCTCATAAACACAGGCAGCAAGTAGTCTAAGGCATCTTTATCTGGTTCCAACATCAGTCATCGTTCATAAAGTTACTCTGAGCCCAGATGAGACATCTATTGGTAGTGACAATGGATTAAGTCTATGGATGAACACTATTAGTTGGTATCTGGCTCCAACATCAGTCACTGTAGAAAAAGTCGCCCTGAGCCAAAACGAACCTCATTGATGATTATTACATGGGTGACTATGTTGTCAAAAGGTAGTGTTTCACCATTTTTTGTAGTGACCAAATAAAACCAAAGTCTATGGATGAACACTGTTATTATTTATACTAAATTGATCTTTCTTATTTAATTGTTTTTAAGTATTTAGTAGAAGTATATTGAAAATGAATGTGTGCTACTGTGCTTACATAGACCTTCATACGGCACACTGACTTTCACAATAGAAGAGCAGGAAGACACACATAAACAGACAAACACACACACACAAACACACAAACACACACACACACACACACACACACACACACACACACACACACACACACACACACACTTAATCACAAATTGCATGGCAGTTATTTATAGTTGTCTATCAGTAAAAGAGTATTTCTCTTGAAATTGAGGGTCAAGAAAAACAGCTTAAAGCACAAAACATTTATACATTTCACACAAAGCAATTCATATGACAGAGGGCGGTAGAAATTGTTACAAAAAGAAAGAAAGAAAAACATGACTCCCTGCTCTTCAAAACAAACAAACAGCCACATACTGAATCATTTTGAAGTGTCAGGCACACAAACACACACACACACACACACACACACACACACACACACACACACACACACACACACACAGCAGACAAGACAAATGCCGGAGCAGTTGTTGACAGAATACGTTCTCTCTGCATGATCACTGAAGTATTCCCCTCTAATCACGCCTCGCTGGATAAGGCATTATCGGGACAAACTCCTCGCCGCTCCAAAGAGTGGTGCATCTCCCTCCCTCTCTCTCTCTCTCTCACTCACTCTCTGTATTTCTCTCTTCCACTCTCTCTCTCTGCGTCTTTTTCCGAAGCACTTAAAGCTGGGCGAGACTCCTCCTGTCAGCGTAAAGCCTTGCTGGAATGCTGTTAACATGCGGATTAAAAACCTTGGGCCCTCTCCTCGTCTCCGATCGCACTCCTGACGCCAATTAATGCTGCATTACCCCACTATTATGTTGTGAGTCGGGCTCTGCTCAGTTAGCCAGCATGAGGCGGCAGCCATTCCCAGTTAAGATGCGACATCACCCCCCTCCTCCCAGCACTACCCCCTCTTCGGCCCCTCAACCTGGCCATCAGCGCGCTTTAACATTAATCCGGCGACACCTGAAGGTTATAATGGGGGGTTTTTGCGTTGGGGGGGTTGGGGAGTAACCGTGGCGCTCTCAGGCAAACACCCCCCCCCCTCCCGCTGCCACCCAATGCATTTTCAGCAAAAACACTGAAAAGGCCAGAGGAGGAGAAGGTGGGTGTGGAGGGGAATGGAGAAAAGCTTTGTGTACATAACACAGACTCATCTGTGGTGGAGCCGGGCTACTGAACTCTGATCCTGGCTTGCCAGAGGACACAGGTTCAAGACACTGCCCCTCTTCAGAGGAGAGTGAGCGAGCGAGGGAGGGAGGGATGGCGAGCACCCCTGCCACAGTGGATCCATGTGAGTCCCCAGCTCCAGCTCCAGCTCCCCTGAAAATTCCCCCCCTTTAGGCGGCATTTGGGAAGGCAGATTGCTCATGCACCTCAGGCCAATTTCGTGAATTGATTTAGTTTCAATGATGAGTAAAAGCACAAATAATAGTGGAAATCGGTTATTCAAAATGAGTTATAGATATCCACAACGAACCGCAGAAATACTTACAGCAAACATTTGTTTGCTGGTTTAAGTTTGAATGCGTATCAACTTGTTTTAAGATCCCTGATGACCATAATTAATTTGTATGATGGTTTAGGAAACTGGCCCATTGAAGGTATTCTTACAGGCAACAGGGTTCACATTATGGATAGAAACACCTACACAATTTACTTAAAAAAAAAAAATTCGGAGGGAAACAAGTGTAAGTGCACACTTCCACCTATCAAACTGGTGAATCGGATAATAATGACGTTTGTGACTTCGACGTCTCGGCTTAAGTAACTGAAGAGAACTCGGGGTCAGACCGGCAGTTTGGTCCGCTGCACACGGGAACGAAATCCACAGCAAAAGGCTTACAAGTCCTCCACACCGCAGCCCACCAGCCACGCAGTCAAAACAGCCAAGGTTTGGCGTGGCCCTGAACATCTCCCCGCCCTAATCTGGCCCTCCCACTCAGACGGAGACCGTACAGGAATATCACACGGCCCTTTAAGTAGCGATGGCGTATGAAAAGAAACAGTCGGAAACGGCTGCCATCTGTGGGTCACTGATCTGCGGTCACCGCCGGAAAGGAATCCAGAGTGGCCCGGCTCTTCAAATGAAAATGCAGGTGATAAGTCGGCTGGAATTGTGCTGGCAGCCATTGTTGTAGGCTCATGTCCGATGGAGGTTGGATACGGTTTTTTAATGGTCCTCTCAAGCTTGGGCTGACCAAAAAAAAAACATTCAACATCAAGATAATTCATGAATAATGAATTCTATAACTTTTTAGATAAAATTAAATGTTTTCTCAAACAGAGCAAATACGGAAACTTTTAATATAAAAACAACCAAGTCCATGTTCTCTAAGATTATGTTCAGCATCTGCCTTCAATTTCCTTTTAAAAATCTCTAATGTTAAAAATAACTGACTTCATAATTATGTGTGACAAGTTTTTTGTACATTAATCTTAGAATTGGGATTGATTCTTTTTTCCAGCCAATAATTACCAGAAATGAATGTAATTTATTTTACTACACACCCTAATTTTGTTCTTGTAAGTTAACATTTTTATTTCCTACAGATTAGCTTCTATTGTACACAAATATTGAACATGGAGCATAGGCTACGCATTTTCAAACCGTGACCACCCAAAAGCTGAGGTGAAATTCAGTGCAGGATATGTAGGTTGGCAGGACAATTATCACCCTGAGGCCGTCTTATTGTCAAACCAGGTGACTTTAGTGTTTTGGGTTTTTTTCTGCCTCCCCTAATTAACCACTGCGCTCACTGACCACTCTCCTATCCTGAATGGGACCAGTCCGAGGCGGCTGTCTAGAAGTTTCATTCATAAAAAAGAAAGCCACAATGGGGAAAATCTTAATGAGGACAGATAGGTAACCAAGAGGCCATTTTCTTTTGTGTGTGTCCGGGCTTCATGAGGCCACATGCCAGTGGGCTTAGCTCAAAACTGACGGCCCGTGTGGCTCTTGCTCGCTCTCCTTTCTTTCTGTTTCTTTTTTGATTTTATTTTGTCTGCCTTCTCCTTTCTCTGTCTCCCTCCCTGCCTGTCATCAGTGGGAGTAATTAGAAAGATGTTAATGGGCAGGAGTTATTAGGAGTCCAAAGACTAGCTTCAAATGTCAGTTTAATTAGGTGTCACTTTGAAGAGGCCTGTGTCAAACATTCTCTTTAAAAAAAAAAAAACTCCTTTGGAAAAAAAATAAAAAAAGCCATGGAGGGTCTCAACATGGACAAAGACATGGCATCCAAATAAAGCTTGACTGAGTTTGAGATCTCTGGTAAGACAGATAATATAACTAACCCAACAAAGCTGCTCTCATCGAAAAAGTTCCACCCCCTCACCTCCCCCCCACCCCTCAAAAAAGAGAGAAAAGGCGGGCCCCCCAAATTAACATTTTTGTCAAAAACCAAAACATAGCTTATGTTTATTCATGCAGATTATGAAATCCCACATTATTTCTTGCTTGGTTAATCCACATCCGGTGGCCGCCTTCACAAAGCCTCTCTAATGTTATCATTAGTTATGCTTCTCTGGTGGCCAAAAGACTGATACTAAAGTGCCACAATCCTGCAAAGGTGCAGGTGACTGGTAAGCGGAGATAAAGTACATCAAATAAATGAAGAGAAAAGACTTGTTCATTTGGGGAGCACGCAAGAAAAGGTCTGTTAATTAAAAATATGAAAATGAACACAGGAACGAAAATCTCCAACATCAATTTTTTTTTGCCCATCCCTTAAACCTTTCTGAAGTCTATAAATGCAATTCTCTCCCTCAAACTGATTAAAAGGGCTTTTAGTCAGGTGAAAACGAACTTGAAAGAATGCAATGAGCATCTCTTGAGAGAATCCGATTTCCCTTTTTTGATATTTCAAGATTTACAGTTGACGATTTCAAGTGCATTAGTCCATTTCACTCAATTAAGATTATGCAGATGTAGATCCAATGTGAAGGTGGAACATGTTAAATGAAGGCCAATTAATACTTCATTTACCAATAACAATTCAGTGATTAAATGGGAAAAAAAAATAAAAAAAAAATACAGTGGCCTCATTTGAGATAATTTATGAATGATCGGTGGAAACAGGCAGAACAAAAAGGTCTGAGCTGGACTGCACTGTTTGCTTGTAAACCAATGCATTGCCCAGGGTTTCCCCCCTATTTTAATTCATGGCCCAGAACTACAGCAGTGCGCTTCCATGGGAGAAGGCCAGACAAAGTTCACAACACGTGCTAGTAAGAGTACACGCAGATTGAATTGTCTTCTGCTGTTGTTTTGGGGATCGGCGTGACTTAGCCTTAGTGCTCTTGCTTTATTTATGACTCGCCTGGAGTGAAAGTGACATGTTGTTGCCTTGTTTTGACTGGAAACTAATGTCTCTGGTAGATGAGGAATTACTCAAAGAGGCCGTGTGACAGATAACAAATGGCCACTGACCCTATCGCTCAGAGAGGTGAGCCGTGGCCTGTTATGATGGCTGTTGTAAGTTATTTTAAAAATGATTTCCTCCATGTCTCTAGGTCATGAGAACATTCCTTGTAACCAGGAAGGGCAAATTTGATAACTTCTTTATAATATTATTTTACCTCCTTGCTTCTTTAAGCACTGCGCGTTCTCAGAATCATGGTCGAAAGTGGAACCACTTTTATTTTTTTCACCACCTGGTCCTCATATTGAGACTTTCACTTCCAATCTCCATCGATTCAGTTGAAAAACTCTTGTTGGGCATAATTCTGGAATGACTTTTGCCCTAAACTTCCCATCTTGATGTACTCTTGTCTTTCAAACGTTTGAACATGAGGGACTAACCGTCTTACCCGATAACCTGAAGATAAGCATCACCAAACAAATACAAAAAAAAGGTTTGCTTACTTGAAATCTAGGACAAATATCAAGCAAACTAGCAAATGATACGTAATTTTTTTTTTTACACATACGTATAACAATTCGAGCGATAATACTGGCCAACAACTTGCGATTTTTGAAGGTATTTTAATAATGCTTTCATGTTCTCAGAATATTTGCTTTTTTGGAAAATACCTACTAAGTGAAAATTAAGTTTTTCATAAAAACTCCTAAAATACTCCAAGCGGGTATATGAAACCAACTAACAATGAGTCTAAGCGGAGGAGGGAGACCAAACCGCAAAAGACAAAAAAAAACAAAAAAAACTGACAGCCCCGCAACCACGACAGATGTTTTTTTTTCCTCCAAAGGGAGTGTGCTTTCAGTGGAGCAGTCGCACACATGAGTGAAACTCACAAGCCTTAGGAAAACATCAAGGAATGAAATCATTAAATAAGGCATACAATCCTGAGGATTCACTTTTAAGTTCACAGAGCAAGTAAGCAAGAAAGAAAATAAATATATAAATAAAGTTGCCACAGGCAGAATTACATCTTCAGTAGAGTCTGGGCAAATTCATTATGCCCTCAACATTAAAAGATCAGCTGCCATCGATCCAGATTTTGGACAAGTGCCACACTATTGACAGGAAGACAAAATATGTTAGCCCAACCATGTTTCAAAAAATGTTCTGCCCACGCACTCAATCACTAGAACAGAAATTGCCTGGTGCCATATAATAATACAAGTCTGACTTTATTTTATTCCCCCTCTGGATCAATGCTAATGTGACGAGGGCCCGTGAAGATGGATGGGCCTTGCTGTCCCTCTCACCCAGCATACAGTGGCTGGGCAGGGCGGTACAGCCCGAGTCTTTGGACCTGTGTTTACTTTGCTTACTTTGAGTTTGGCCGAGAGAGGCCGGAAAGTGCATTGGAATCGAGTCCTTGCAAGGGCATGCTAATTTATTAGGGATGCACGATAATATCGGCAAGACATCGGTATCGGCAGATATTGGCTTCAAAACTTAATTATCGGTATCTGCAGATATGAAACATTTCTGCCGATATACCTGGCCGATAAGGTGACGTGTAAATTATGCGCACGCGAAGCAAATGTTTATGAGCGTCGGCTGTGTGGCAGTAGCCTACTTCACAGTATCAGAGGATGATGACAAAATGCCTATTTGTCAGAAAACTTTTCAGGAGAAGGAGGAGGAGATGCAGCTTGGCCATAACGTAGGTTGCATGCATAGATGCAGACCACCCGCGTGCCACGCTTTACAACATTACCTGTCGTGTTAGACGTTAATAAGTTACGGATTTAGCTAGACAACACTAGCTTGTTAGCTTGCATGCTACATGACACCAGAGAAGTTGATGATACCTCATTTCACAGGATGTGAAACGTTATGTCACAAGCCCACGCTATCTGTACATGGCTCACTTTTGCATTTATGGAATTTATACAGCTAACTTGGCAATAACGTTACATAGATTAGTCTAGAAATCCTAGAAGGGACGTTATTAAACTGTAAGTCAGTTAACCAACGTTAGCTTGCCAAGTAAGCCAAGCTGCATTTCCAGAGTGTAGTTGTTCAAGTTCAAGGAGGTACTGTTCAAGTATGAAAATTGTGACGTGAAAATCAAAGAAATCTGCCATATTTTAAAACATTTCAGTTTCATGAGTGAATGTCTATTTCTAAAATGATACAAATCAAGTCTGAAGTGTCCTGTATTTACAGCAATACCCTAGCATAATAACAGATTAATTCTAGTACAGGATAGACTTTTCAATAATTAAAAAACTGAGGTGTATATATCGGTATCGGCAATCGGCCAAAATTAGCTTGTAAATATCAGCATATCGGATATCGGCTAAAATTCAATATTGTGCATCCCTATAATTTATACTTATATCTGAGAACTGTCTTTGTAACATATATATAAAAACATATAGAGTTTTTGTGATTTTAATTGCAATGAGAATGAATTAAATCTGAACACTGCAAACTTAAAAACAGAATTTGAATTGCAGCCTGGGACGAATTATTGCCACGATCAAACCGTATTTTTTGTTTCAGATATCATGCCAATAACGTTTGGAGCTTGTTCATGGACCAACTGACTATCACTGACCTGCATTCAACAGGAGCTTTTCTCAGCGGGACATGGGGTGTCTTCAGGTGACAAGGACATGACACACGCACATCCACATATCCACACATATCTACACTTGCAATGTTTCAGCACTTCTGAGGAAATACAGGAGGGATGTATAAATCAGATCGCTCAACAGTGGAATAAATCACTTCCTCTCATCCCCTCAGTTTGAACTCCACTGCGTCTTTCTCCCTCGCTCGCTATCTCTAGCTCTTCGACAGTGTGTCTTTCAGGTCATGAGTAAGCCGACACTGTTTTGATGCGCTTTTCCTTCTCGTCTGGGATTGAATAAAGGCCTCGGCCATTTCGCCAGAGACAGGATAAATCCAGTCTGATGGCTTGATACAGCCAGGGGCCTCTAGAGCGACACCCTGACCCAGTAAATCAGCGGCAGGACTTCCTGCTGACATCCTAACATTCTGATACAGAAACTTCTCTGTAATTCAGTCCCAGATAGAAATAAAATGATTAGCCGAATGGTTTCTGATGAGTAGGGTTAACTTTGTGGAACTATTTTCCACACGACATGCAGAGATTTCAGACGCCCCCCAAAAAACGGGTTAAATGAACAGTTAAATGGGAGATCATTAAAGTTGTTCTCTGTAGACTATAACTGCAAGATTGTATATATACATTTTGATGTGTTTAATTTTAAACATGGTTTGCTGTTTTGTTTTACCAAATTTGTCATTTATTACTTTGGTATATTTTCAAATGCATGTAATACTTCCACTTCTCTTCAAAATCTCCTAAAACCAGAAAACCAGGTCTTAAATGCACAGTATAGAGTTTAATCGAAAGTTTCCACAGGCACCATTACAGCAACAACTTAAATAGTTTAAGACAAAACAGTCTAGATTATAAATCATGTTAGGACTTTTATTTAATTTCCAATCCATACGATCACACAAAGTATAACTATCACTATGAATTGTCACTTGTACTTCGTGAATATGGCAGGAAAAGCATTCAATTAAAGTAAATTATATAATTTATAACCTGAAAAGGAGCAAAAGTGAAACTCAAAAGCACTGTTCCAGAACTGACAAATGCGATATTAAAAACTTGCTCCTGAGACAACCAATAATATTACTGTCAAAATCAGGTTTGAAGTAATTAAGGCAGCGATAAATTATTCAGACTGTCAAGAACTGTTTAGCAAAATCTAACAAGCAATGGCAAATTGTAAATCCGGTCGAGAGACTTTAGTCTCCTGTCTGAAATCTGAGACGTTAAGAATGCATAAATTGTGAGAATTGTGACTCCGTTGATTTTAATGCACAACACATACGACTGTACATGTTACAAAATACTCATAAGCCATGTTTACACCCTAAATCAAAATCAAAACTTTTTTTTTCTTTCCTAGCTAACTGAAAGTGTGAAAATGTCCTAGAAAACAAGTAATACAGCCCAAATGTGACCATCGACAAAACACTACTTACCATTTGTTAAATGTCTAACAAAAGTAGTGTAACACATAACCCTGAGGTAAACACCCATTCAACAGGAAACTAGTCACAAAGTCGCTGTTTGTGAAGACAAATTATTCCCAGTTCCCATCCAATTTACCTGGACAACTTCCAACACAAAAAAAGTTATGTTTCAGTTGTGTCAGAGGAATCACCGTGAAATGCAAACAACTTTCTCTCCCTCTATGAAACTTGGCACGCCCCTGACAATGTGCGGATTTAGACAAATCAGCCCAAACACATATTTTTGGACATCGGACAGAATGACTATCAGCGGCAGGGGGGCCGAGTCACGGCAGAAAAACCTCCAGGAACAATCTCTCTGTGCGGCTTCAGCGGGCCCAGCACCTTCCCTTTCCCCTGACCGTCACCACGGCAGATGGGGACACAGAGCACCATGAAGTGGAAAATAGACCACTTGTGTTTGCGCTGGCAGAAGATGACGGCTCGCAGCTAAACTCAGCTGTCCAACAAGCTACCCCACCCACCCGGCTCCCCCACCGTCACCACCGCCACACCAAGCGAGACAGAGGTAATGCTGCAGGTGACGGAGGAATGGCAGATGGAATGAATGAAAAAGAAAAGATGGCCTTTTTTAAAACAGCAGGTAAATATACTCAGGTTTATTTATTTTTTTTGTGCTTAATGCTGACCATACAGTCTTTATGAGCTTATTTTGTCAAGACACTATTTGAAAACTAACATTCTTACTTTATAGGCCCAAAAGGCACATGTACAATATGGTACATTTAATGCAAATCTGTAGCTTAAGAATAGCCTGACACATTAATTTCAAAAACACCCAATGGTAACCGCCTTGGCACAAAGTAAGCAGGACCTCACACAAAATGAGGCAAGATTCATATTCTGAGTTCAACTCCATGCTGCCATCTAGTGTCAGCTGAAGGTTTATGCACCTTGCACCAAGAGGTTCTCTGTTCTAAGATTTACGGGAAATCCATTGAAGTCACTAACATGGTTCACAGTAAGGAGGTATTCGCCTAAACTGTACAAACTATGTTCATACTTAATAACAAGTCATTTGAATTCCCTCCGGATTAAAAAATTGCAATGGGGTTTTTTACCTATATTTTGAAGAATAATCAAGTTTGTACAACTATTTCACTTCTAGTGGTTACAAGAGCATGTTACATTCTCTTGTTTTTTTTTATCTGAAGTCAATTATATATTTTTTTGTATTTTGCTAGTAACTCGTTTTTTTACAAGTGCCAAAAAGACACAAAGACAATCCACAAAAATGAAAGGTAGAAAAGTTACTAAGAACACGCTGAGATTAAATGCCTTCATTACCCTCACAAATGGAATTCTAATGCCAGTCTTAATGTATGGCTTTTAAAAAGCTGAAAAAGCTTTAGGCATTAATATAATGAACTCTCTCATCGGGAAGTATGTTTAGTTTGTAAAGTACGTGTACCCCACCTGTATTGAGGTGTAGAAAAGGAAATTACTAGATTGCTTCTACATAATAAGTCATATAAAGAATCTGCCTGAACATACTTTGAATTGAATACTCATTTCACAGTACTTAACATATTTGTACTGTATCATCTGATTTCTTCGGGTGTCTACGCAGTTGTAACTGTAAAAACCTTTATTTTTCACCATAACTGAGCATGTTTTACGGTTTCTGACACAAAAGCTTCAATATAAATGTCTTACCAGTGCTTGACATGACCACTGCATCAATAGGATTAACAGACAAATCTGAATGCATCCAATGCAATAATGCCTTCATTTTCCAAAACCCTTTTTTTGCATGCCTAATCTTCACAGTGTAATGCTACTAGTGGCAGTTTGTTTTGATATTAGATTGCATTATATGTGTCTAATTTTCTCCTACTTATGACATAATTGATTGAAGTTGAGTGTTTTTTATTGTGGACTTTATTGTGGACTTGGAGGGACAAAAAAGCTCTGTTGTTTAAGGTAAAAGCCTCTTTAAAGGTACAGTCTGCGATGCTAATCCAGTACACTTTTTTTGTCAAATTCTGCTAATTGCTCACCACAGTCCTCTAGCTGTCCGTACAGTGTGTGTGCTTATAGAACCACTGGTGTTCATACACAATCCTGGCATTGTGTATAGGAAACAAACCTAGTGGCTTGGACCGAGCCATAAACAATCCCACCCCATCGATATGGTGCTTTAGGAGCAGGAAAAGAAGGGTATCATTTGATTGGCTGTTAAGATCAAATATAAACCTTTAATCAAAATCGCGGGTTGCATCTTTAAGGCAAGGAATAGTTAGTGATGCTGTTGACCTTTCTGGTCGAGGTTCTTGTTTCTCATTTGACATAATCTTCATGTTGTTGTTCTTCCCTCACAGTCAGAAACTCTTTCCCTGCTCACATCACTCTTGTGTTATTTTACATTTGATCTGATGGTTCTGCAACATTTTTCAGAGACACAAATTAAATAAAACTTTTCTTCTCTGCCAAATGCAGAGAATCTCAATGAATGCTTTAGTCTGTGTGTCCTTGAATTTATATCATGGGTTAAATTTAGTTTTAACCCAATTTATTTCAACATCAAATATGACAACATTTGTATGTGGTGTATGTGAGAAACTATACTAAACTATGTGCCTATACTATACATGTACATACAAATGAAAGGTGAGATAAAGATGTGACAAGTCATTATATTTCTATGTATTGCACTCTTAGCTTGCCCTTCTCTTTTTGTATCTTTGTTCTTTCCGTATTTCAACATCAGCGATCAAACAAAGCCTGGGTAGTTTGGCATGGTTGAAAATGAAACTCCCCTTTTTGCCTGACTGAATAAACTCCATATGGGCACCTACTTCAATCACTTGTGCCACTATTAGCTGACAACATTTACTTGCACATTTATTACAGGTATGGCTGGATATGAAACAAATTACATAAAAATTACAAAGTACATTATCAGGGATGATTTCAATGGTTTAGGTTTTTAAATTTTAGGTTTTTAAATGTAATGTAATGTCAGTGGCACACACAGACTGAAAATACATACTGAATACAAATATTATAATTTGAATTGTTTATCCCTGTTGAAGCATAAATTAGATTAGCGATTGTTTAATACAATTATGAGTGGTTACCATTGTGGAATTATTTTCTAAAACCCCAAATCTACCATGGACCTATCTTTCATCTGAGACTGTTGTGGTTGTTATTGTCAAGGGCCATGTGTGAGTGTTTCAGGTTTTGATAAAAGGCAAGACACATAATTACATTTTGTGTTTCCTTTTTCAGACAAATAGAATTCAGCTCATCCATGATAATCATGGGCAAATGATCAATTCGTCACTTTTGATGAAAAAAATAAGTGTGATATACAGTGGTGGCCAAAATTATTAGAACGCCTGACAGATCTGAGAATAATGACCTTTTTTTGCCTCCAAAACATGATTTAAATTCATAATGTTCATGAAACATGCAGATGGCTGTTCTGAGCACAACAAATATCAGATGAAGTTAGTCCTACTGTTTTTATCCACTTTTAACTTTAATATGTGGTACGTCCACCTTTTGCAGCAATTACAGCAGCACATCTCTCTGGCATGGAGTCAATATATTTCTTGAGAACTTCAACACTAATGTTATCCCATGCCTTCTGCAACTCAAGCCAAAGGCTTTCCTTGGAATTTACAATAGATCTGTCAAGTTTATTTTCCAACTTGCCCCGAATTTGCTTGATGGGTTTGAAGTCCGGATTTTGAGAGGGCCGGTCCATCATTTTCAATGTTCCAGCAGATTCCTTGTCGCCGGTAGATCCGGCAATAGTTAAAATAATGGTTAGGGTCACTCTCCTCTTGGAAAATAAATCCAGGCCCAATAAGACGTCTCCAAGAAGGAACTCTGTGCCTCACCAGAATGTTGTGGTATACTTTTGTATCCATGATGCCATCAATTTAGCCAAAGTCACCTGTTCCTGAGGCTTAAATTACACCCCACACTATAATACTACCCCCTCCTTGTTTAACTGTTGGCAAGAGACACTAATTTTTATATCTCTCCCCCTCACTTCGTGGAACATACACGCTTTGCTTCTTGCCAAACTATTCAAACCTGGACTCATCAGTACACAACACTTAAACCAATCTTTCTTTGTCCATTTCTTGTGTTCTTTTGCAAATTTCAGGCGTTACACTCAATTGTTCTCTTTCAGTAATGTTTTTTTGCTGCTATTCTGCCAAAAAGTCCTTCTTCTCCCAGTTTCCGGCGGACAGTTCTTGAAGGCACTGCTGCACCATTAGTCATTGTGATGTTGATCTCGTCACACAGTTCTTGTAAAGTCTTTCTTCGGTCCTGAAGACTGAGAATTTTGAGATGCTTCACTTGTGTGTCTGAGAGTTCCTTTTTGAAACCTCTCCCCTTTCGGTTCTGGTGCCTTGGTCATCTAAAGTGTACTTTACAGTGCTTGGACTGCATCTCACGTCCTTGGCTATGGGGCAGTAACAAAGCATCAATGAGTACCAGCATCAAAAAAAGCCTTTATACGAACCCGTTGCTCACTCGTTAGCTCTTTCTTCACCTTAGCCATGTTCAAAGAGCAACATGTGCTTCAAGACTGCTTCTAGAGGCTTTGGATCTATACCATTTGGTGGTGTGGCCTCAGTGACAAAACCCTGATGTTACCAATCACTTAATGAGCAGGATAGGCCTTGTACATTCAAAAGAATTGCCGAGCTGTGTCCTAAGACTCTTGCATCACCATCAATTTAACCACAATAACACCTGACAATGATTACACAAGTCATTTGGCTTCTTCTGCGCAGGAACATGATTGTGTGACAGTGAAATAGGCCTAGCTTGTTTTTGTATGGAAAATGACCTAAATCTCATTATGATGGCTCTATTCTATGGTTTATAGAGCATAATGATGACTTTGTAGATATTGAATTCGTTTTTAGGGTATTTTAATGGCCAATTCAACAAAAACAACTGAAAACTCTTAAATATGTCTAGTGTTCTAATAATTTTGGCCACCACTGTATATGTGAGCATTACACCAATATCAAGCTGTTAACCAGTGATGGCGTATGAGACTTCCCCTATCCCTCTAAGGCCATACAAATACATACAGTATGCAGTGGAACCCTGCTGATTTAGTAACCACAGTTTCAGTGATCCCTGGCTGAAGTGGAGCGGTTCAGAAGTTTTAAATTCCGCGCCACTCTGAGCAGCCTTTCTGCACCTTGGGCTTAGTATGTGACTCATGCCTTTTCATCTAATTTCATGCAAGTCTGTCCTTGTTTACTTGTATTCTGTCCTTATTTTCCTCACGTTTTTATCAAAGGAAGGAAGGGAAAAAGGGAAAAATGCTGTGAAGATATTTTACATTCCTCCATTGTCCGTTGATGGTAAGAAACATACTTTTAGTTATTGTTGTTAATGTCTTATTGTGTGTAATTTATAAATGAAACTTTATCATAGGTATGTATGCACACAAATACAAGTTATATATTGTAGCATGCAAAGGGAGTTCCCTGGTGTGTGTGTGTGTGATGTGTTTCATGTAAGTCTTCACTGTCTGCCTTCTGTGTCAGTTTCTGAATGGTCACTCTCTGTGTATGGTTCAGCAAGACGCCAAAAAGAAGCCTCCAGTTTGCTCTGCTGCTACACTGGTATCAGTAGTGGGATTTAGACTGCGACAACATTGAAGAGCTGCACCAGGATGGGGTACGGCTATATTCCAGCAGCCTTAAGTCCGCCCTCAAAGCCGGCAAGAAGAAGCGGCGGATGGAGCCTCCATTCCCTGCCCTGGACAACGAGAGAGGAGTCTGCCAAGGAGAGACAGCCTCCTTTAAGAGTCGCGACAAGACCCTGCTGCAGCTGCTCCAAGAACAGGGAATGGGCATGCCAGCGAGCCTGCAATGGATGGTGGAAGTCGTCATGCCTGGACCCCTGGGACCAGCCACCGCTTCAACTGCCAGCCAGCCGAGAACCACCACTGCTACTGAGACAGGGGTCCAGGTCACGCTCTCTCTAGAGGGCAAGGCGCTTCAAGCATTGTTAGACCTGCAACCAGTGGGGCTGGTGAGCCATTAAGGGGGCCCTCAAGCAGCCAGAAGGTGTTCGCCAACGATGTCCTGGACAAGCTAGCATCCTGCCACCGAAGCAAGAGAGAGGGGCTGGGCATCTATACTGCCGACCTATGCCAGTATGCTTGCCAGGGCTACCCCACCTTCGATGACAGCCAACAAGAGGAGCTCGCGCCTCAGGCTTTTGTTTAAGGCTTGCAGCCAGATCAGCTGCAGGAGCACGATGGCCTCAGCGCTCCCCGCTCTCTTGTGGCAGGCCTGGATGAGGATGAGTGAGTGGAGAAGGTCTTGTGGTCCACCAGCTCGAAACATCGGACACGCCAGGCTGAACTGGAAGAGAGCAGAGGAGATAGAAGAGACAGCAGCACGCCCTCAGTTGGGGTCCCCAGAAAGCAGCAGGGCGGTCTGCCGAGTGTTACTGATGTGGAGAACCCGGGCATGTCGCACGCTGCTGTCTGGTGCCAGCACCACGTAGCCAACACTGTACAGCTCAACTCCGTTGGAGGACTGTCGCCCTTGAACACTGTCTCCTCCTCTCTGCTAGAACAGCTGCAGCCTGGAAGACATCCTTAGTGAACTCTGGATCCACCTTTTCCTAAGTCCGCCCTGGAACACTGCTTGGAACTGAAGATCCGAGACTGCCAGGCTGCCACCAAGCTCCGCATTGCTCCTTTACCGGAGAGAGGGCGCAGCTGAAAGGGAAGACAAGTTTGCAGGTGACGGCCACTGGCCAAGAGGTCCATCACCCATTCTGGCTGACCAGCATCCGGGACCCATGTGTTATTGGGCTGGACATGCTGGCTAAGCGGGTGGGCTGCGCTGGATGTGTCCAGACCTCAGCTAATTCTGGGCCATGGCCCTTCACACTGCTGGTGAAGACCACCCATTGAGCAGAGGGGCCGCCATATCCTTGTCACCAGCACGTGCACCAGCCTAACACTGCACAACCTTGGAGACACTGGAGATGCATGCCCCATCTACCTCCACCCATGCCGGTGGCAGAGCAGAGGATTGAAGAGCTGGGTGAGGCAGGCTTCACTGAACCTAGCATCAGTCCATGGGCCATGGCCACTGTCGGAGGCAATAAAAAAAGAAAGCTCCTGGCATTTCCGTGTCGACTACCACCACATCAACGCAGCCACCCGCAGAGACTCCTACCCGCCGGCACACATCGACGACGTCCACGACCATCACTAGGTTGCTCTGATTCATCTCACCCAACCTCTGCAGCAGCTAATGCGCCCAAAGACCACCTTTTACAAGGGCCAGGGATTCTGGCAGTTCCAAGCACTTCCAATTGGGCTCTGCACCACCTGGGCCAGCCACCTTTGAGCGCCTGATGGAGAGAGTGCCGGCTGGTGTTCCCCAAAGCAACTGTGCAGTCTGCCTAGTCAGCTTGTGCCCATTGCAGTCTTCCTAAGCGCCCTGGCCAAACTGGGTAAAGTTTTCCAAGCCATCTGCAGAAGTGTCATCTGCACCAGAAGAGGACAGCACCATCCAGAACGGACTCATGTCTTGGTTCTGGCAGGCAGCCACTTTGGAATCTGCAAGAGGCTTCATCAGCTCCGGTCCCACTTCTACTGCTACCTACCTACCTGCTAGGTTGTCGCCAGAACATGGAGCTGTATATCCACCAGAGCCACTCCTACACAGCCCAAAAGGGTCTGACCTGGTGCTCTCACACTCCTCTCCACTGTGGGAGTCTATGAAGCTGTGGACATCCTGGGCTCTTTTCCCACCACCAACCCAAAGGAATCACTACATAATCTTCTTTCCACAAATTTTCCCTATGTGACCAGAGGCATATGCAGCCACCACTGCCAACTGCACCTAGTCATCAAGATGGTACTGCCTGAGGAGTTTCACAATGACCAGGGGCGGAACATTAAGGCTGGCATGTTCAGGCAGGTCTGCTGGCAGCTGGGCATCAGGAAGACCTGGACTGACCTATTGCAACCCCAGAGTGATGTGGAGCCTTGTGGAGTAGTTTAACCGCACTCTGGCAACCCAGCTTGTCATTTGTCTAGCCGCCGGCAGCGTGACTGGGACCGACATCTGCCCCTGGTCCTATAGGCGTGCCTGATGGCAATCCAGAAATACAAGCGGTGCAGCCCAGCAGACCATGTTCGGATGGGAGCTCTGAACCCTGGGAGACCTTGTTCTCAGCTCTCATCCAGACCAGGGCGAGCCTGGGCTGGACTACTACTTTAACCTGTGAAAGACTCTGAGGGAGGTGCATGAGCTGGCCAGGCAGGCACTAATGCCTGGGTCACTAGGGACATTTGACCAGCTTGGTAGGAGCAATGTACTGTAACGTGCAAGTGGAGATGTGCTTTCAGGCGTGTGCTATGTGTTTCGCTTAGCAACCTGTCTGCCTTCCCTGCTTTCAATATCAGGTGTGGTTCTTCAATCAATGGCAAGAGAAGCCTTCAGTTTTCTACTGTGCTACAACATGCGGATACGGGGGGCCTTACGTTACTGTGTTTAAAAATGTATATACATGATGAATATATGGTGATTTTTCATTCATTTTAAGAACTACCAGCAGATCCCTGACTGACTGGGGGAAAGATAGAGGGAGAAGGATAAATGATGAAAGGGCAATAGAGATGGAGAGAGAAAATGATGGGGGAGAGAGAGGGAAAGAGAGGAGGAAGACACAGAACAGAGGGGGTTGGAAGAGGAAACGAGAAGTTAGGAGAGGGAGAGAGGGTGTAGAAGGAGGGAAATGGAAAGAAGGAGAGAGAGAGACGAGAGCTGCAGTACATCCTACTAAAGAATATCAGAATCGTTCACGTAAATTTGCCTTTAGCTACCTGCTCAAACTACAGTATGTTATATGGGGCTAGTTTACAGCCAAATTAGCTAAGGTTACTCAGTTTCGAAAACTCAAAATAATTTCTACTGAATGACCTACCGTGCATGAAGAATGTCAAAGGAGATATGCATTATGTTAATTAATAAACCAATCTAGAGTTAGCTAGGTAGCTCATGCAATTCGTATGGCAATTTTCACCCTAGCATAGCTAGCCAGCAAATTTCAAGGACTGAAATCGCACGTTTGCATAACCATAGAGGCTCGGAATGACGTTATAAATATAAATAGTGGTCTTTAACAAGAAGTAATAAATGCCTTTTTCTTACCGGGTTTTCTTTCATATCCTTCCAAGCTACGGTCGCTCACCTCTGTCCATTAAGGTAAGGCCTATAGAAAACCCAAACCAAACCATTGCTCAATGGTTAGTGCAAAGATACATTTTGCACTATCGAATCGTGAACATGACACCTAAAAGTTCGCACTGGTTCAAAACCTATGGTCCAAACTTACTGTCTGATTCAACCTTGTTTGCTGTCTGCATCAAACAAAGTTATGGTTGGGAATATGCTGAAATTCTTTCAAAGCAGAGCAATATGGCGTGACCGCAGTGCTTGGTCTGTTGGATCAGCATTATGTAATGTAAATGTATTTTTTAACCCTGACTAATTCCATTTCCGCACCGATTGATGAAAATAACACGAATAAAGTGTCGGTGAGCAGCTGCCTGTTCTACACATATTGGGATATTGTCGCCACCTTCTGGATCTGTGGCACAACAAGTCCATTCCAACAAAATCAAAAACTCATCCAACAATTTTTCGTGTAATCTAAAAATAATTGTCTTTCCTGCTTTGGTGTGATATAATCATTAACCCAAGTAAACATACACAATCCAGGTCCACTATAATCAAACCCTATGTCCCTCTGTCTTACAGTCTATTTCTCAATAAGCGCGTAAGGCAAGGTGTTCTCCGTTAAATATCTGATGCCTTCTAATAGAAATGTTTGATAAAAAAAAAACACTAGTAGTGATGAATTCAGAAAACGTGAGGATTAAATACCTTATATTGGGCACTAAGGCCAAACAGCTTAGGTCTAAAAAGTTTCCTGTCCATCTTCGAGCACCAAAAGAAATTAGTTGCAAGTCTGATCTTTAAAAATGAATGAACGATATATGCCTGTGATCACACACTCACTCATGCACCACAAATATTGTAAGATTTACTTTACATTCTCTTAGACAATGTATAATTAAGCAATATAGCACGAGTGGGAGTGGGGTAGGTAAGGGATAATCCCACAGGTGGTGTTCGGCCGTAGCCACCGAGACCGCAGGCCGAGTGGCATAGGCAACAACACCCGTGGGATCATCAACAAATTAACATTTCAACACGAAGTTATTGATTAAAAATGGTTTATTTCGCCATTGTTTCTCCGCAACACAAAATAGTTCCATTGTCAACGTCTTGGTTTGGCATTTTAAGAATTTTGAATTAACGGTTATCATCGCGAATTTTTTCATCGCGGAGTGATTTATTTTTAGCTGTGAAAAGTCCCGTAACTGTTGGTATGTTGACGAATAACCTATAGCATGGAACGTCTCTCGTCCAATCAGAAACAGCTAAATTACGCAATAGAACCCAATTGTTTTATTGTCATAATGCAAAGGAGAGTATTCTAAACATTCCATCCATTGAATAAATAACAAAAAACTTCTGAGGGTGATCATGTTTTCCTTTACTGTACATCGCAAAAAGCAAACAAAGTTTATATCCGCAAATCATATTTTCAAGTTGCAACAAAAGCCTCCAAAGAAGAAGTGTCTGAGGTATACTCTGGGCATAAAATGATGCCACAGAATAATACTATGACAGACCACTGGACACATTTGGTGAATTTCAGACAAACATCCTCAATCATAATGTGTTTTGTAAACCAAAAGATTATTTTACAATGCAAAGAAGATACATTTTCTAAAAAAAATCAGAGAAAAGGAAATTACAGTTTAAAAATGAACTGAGGTAAAGGCTAGTGAAACACAAACTGGCAGAGGAATGTCACCAGTTCATGTGCTACATAAACAGAATTGAAACTGGACTGCCTTTTCAAGATAACAAAACCATTTTGTTGACTTGTGAGGAAAACCCTATCTATTTACTTTAATTACTTGACTATGTGTTTCAGTTAACTTGCAATTCATTTAGTTTCTACACAGATATCTATCTAACTGCATACGTGGGTAATATATTGCAAATACTTTATAGCATTTGTGAAAGCCATTAACTTCTGCACCTTGTCCTAAACTAAGAGGAATTATAAAGAAAAAGACACAGAGACGTTTAGGTCAACTGAAAACAGCTGGAACAATGAAATGTAAAAGGGGACTTAAGACATAAACCCAAGCAGAATAGTTAAACCTACATATGCAGTCTTGACATAAATCCTCACATACAAGTGGAGTAAACAACATGAAGTTCTTTAAATGGGATTAGGCATTATAAGAAGCTTCAGTGTAGCTTAACACCAGGAGAATCCTTAACTTTTAAATGTGAAAACTAGGTATGACAACCATTTGTATCAACAGCTAAATATTTACAAATACAGTTGTGACAGAAATTATGAAAGGTGCAAAGGTTTGCCTCATCAGTCTTATGCCTGTGCAAATGAAGAAACACTTCATTAAACTTAACCTATCACAGAGAATGCATTACCCTGTGCTGAAAGTGACAGAGTATTTAAGAAATACTCCTACGACATGAAATACATAACCTAATACCATGTAAATCGCACCATGCTTACTGATAGCGGATCGGCACCGAAGATAAAAAGGCCAGCTCAAACCAAGTGTTACTTGAAGTGCAATAGGTATCCACACAGTGAATTGTGTTCATTTGCATCAAACAATAAATAATCAGTTCATCAACTCCCATAACCACTTCAGATTCCTATTGATAAACGCTTGTTATTGCACTGATTAACACTGGGCTGGATAGGGGGTCTTCACAATGAGCAGTGGTGTGGGTGAAACCTGGAAGACATGGAATAACCTGGGTTAGCATAACCAGCATCACCACAGTTCAGTCAGTAAGTATCTTTTTTTTGATCCTGCAGTCACACAGTGCACGAATCCCTTCCTACTATTGATTAACCGAACATGGTTCAGCTTAAATCATCAGTTCCTTCAATGTGTGAGGATGCAAAAACGTATAATATAATATCCTTTTTACAATGGCAGAACTAAAAGCCACAGAGCTACATCACAAATGTTGACACTGAGGAAGGAGTCATGGGATGTATCCTGACATGATCTCACATACCTGTCACAGTCCACACAACCCACCCTCAGGAGCCCACAAGGCCTAAATCTGGAGGTTGATGAAGGGGGCAAAGCCCACCACATCCTGCAGCAGCACCAGGGCCCTCTGCAGGGGTGGGTCCACGTCGATCTCCACATCCCTGTTCCGCAGCACACCCAGGCTGGACTCAGTGACGTTGTGACAGTGGTTGACCTTCAGCGAGCGCAGCTTGGGACAGTACTCGGCCACAGTCCTGCAAACGCATCAGGAAAAAAAAGGTCCTGTTATAAGTTGTTTGTCATGAAAGGACTCTTGACTGACCTGGACTACGCTGAGACGTACTGAAGTGTATATCTGGAGACACTATACCTGCCAAATTTACGCGTGTATAATCCCAAATGTATTTATGGAGAGACATACAGCAAACCCCAATTTCAGATAATCAAATGTCTTTGAGAAGCTGTGAAGACACCCATACACACACAAACCCCTCCCCTCCTCCATACTACAGCCAGCAGTGTCTCAATTCAATCATATTTTTAGTTTGTTCATTTATATAGTGGCATTAACAATTGACATCGTCTCAAGTCGCTTTACAGCGTTCAAGGCCTGAGCCCCAAGCATGTAGGCAGTTCAGAAAAGACCCAGCGGGAAGAGGGTCACTGACAGCTCACCTGATGGCCTCATTGTGCACCCGCAGGCAGCCCGTCAGGTCCAGCTCCTCCAGCTCTCGGCAGCTCTTGGCCACCTCCTCCACGGACTCGTCGGTCACGTTGGCGTTGACGGCCACGGAGAGCGAACGCAGCGCCTGACAGCGGCGCGCCAGGTAGCAGATGGCCTCGTCCTTCAGCTGCCGGCAGGCGGTCAGGTCCACGGAGCGCAGGCCCTTGCAGTGGTCGGCCAGGCTCCGCAGCGACAGGCTGTCCACCCACTCGCAGTGGGCCAGGCTCAGGTGCTGCAAGCGCAGGCAGCTCAGCGACACGGCCACCAGTGAGTGGCGGCTCAGGCCGACGCAGCTGCGCATGTCCACCCGCTGCAGGTGGGGGTTCTGGCCGATGACGGGGAGGAGCTCCTTGTCAGAGATCCAATCAGAGCAGTTCTGGACGGATAAGTTTTGGAGGACTTTGTTGTCACTCAGGATGGAGCAGAAGGCTTCCTTGGGAATGTGAGGCCCCACCTGCAGACAGAAGGCTTTCATCACTTTCAAAAAACAACAGATTGGAACCAGCTAGAGAACCGTTTGAATCACATCTACCACCAAAGGTGGAAAATAATTATGGTATATGCATACAAAAAAATCCAAACTAAATATATTTTAAAAATGTAAAGGATGAAGAAAAGGATGTTCACGCTGGAACCAATAAAATAAATCAGCGAATTCAACGCCCCGGTTGCACATACTGGATCAAGAATTGGTTTTGGAAAATTAGGTAGGGAATAGAGAATACAGGATACAGTTCATACTAGAGTTAAGCGGTCAGTGTCAGAATCTGTGTCATCATGCTATTTTTAGTTGTAGTGCTACCACAGTACACCTATATCAAGTTTTCACATGTCTTTCCAACCAGCTGAGTACTGCAGCACGTAAGTTATAGAAGTTGCAATTTAATTTGGGTGCAAAGTAGACAGTAGTAGTCTCCCCTGTCCTTTTTAAAAGCAAACAAGGTCTTCGTGCGAACCTGTCTTTAAATAGACTACGTAGGCTGTGTTGCTTTTACCTGGCTGAGGTCAAACGTTCGGCAGTTTGCAAGATACACCTGGATGAAGGAACGAAACTGCTTGCTGACCCTCTGCAGGGTAACCAAGTGTCGCAAGGGAAGGTAGGAGAAAACATGTGTGACTAAGACATCCTCCCAGGGCAAATCTAGTAGCTGATATCTGAAAAAGAACACGGCAAGACTTAAATGGGCCTTTCTGTCCACAAACAGAAGAGGGCTACATTGGCTGTTTACAATCCCAACTTTACTCTGCTTTATGAAACAAATACAACTAAGATTCAACACTGGTGTATTTTTTCCGTCTAAGTAAGACTTGAATATTTAGTCATTTTGAATATTCATGTGATACTAAAATCAGTGTTTACATTATTTTTCAACATTCGTTGACCACCTGTGATGAACTAAATAACGAACACCCACGGTAGCACATGCATTATGATAAACAATTAATGGGGCAACACAAATTAGCAAGTAAACCTTTTACAGCAAAAACTCTGAAAATAACAGACATAGCAAAGGTATGCTGGCTGGTTAGGAAAGAGTCGTTAGCATTATTCCCGTAATCTAAGTAAAGATGGTCTCTGGGCAAAATGATGATTTGATGTTGACGACCCACGGTAAACAGCACGAGGAAATGTTTCAGCTGACAGTCTCGTGAAGATCACTTCAACAGGAAAATAACAATAACCTTAGTCTCTTACACACACTCACTTACTCACTCACTCAATGCATTTTGTTTTCATGTCATCTGTGAGCCTGGTTAATCAACTTGCAGAATACTACGGATCACTGGGCTACTCGAAAGATATATTGAGTAAGTAAAAACAAATGCATAGCTTACTTTGAGGACTTTCCCGTTTCTGAATCCATTGCTTCAGGAATATGAGTGGATTGGTAATTAATATTTGACATAACAAGGTAGCATCCTGCTCTGGACCTTCTGCACTCCTTCTATATTTTACATGAACAAGCCAAACGAGTCATGGATCAATACTGCCACCTGCTGTTTCGGCTGAATTCAGATCATATTTTGTAACCGTTTTTTCCGTTTTCAAATGAAAGGATGGTACCTGCTTTCGCAGCAGAAATGTTGCATTTATTTGGGGGCTGGAGGCATAAATCCAAAACACGAGCTCAAACTAATTTAAAACATGGAAAGTATATTAGAGGATACATTTTTACTTTTTAAATTACACTTACAACAAAACTTATATCACAAACAATGTAGCTTACATGGTTGTAGGCCTACATTGCATCACATAAAGCTATAACTGTTATATCCTCCCATAAACAGACACGTTTGAATGACTTCCGTCATGTATACCTGTCCATTGAAAAACGTAGATGCATGACCAATGGGATTCGCATACCTATGCAAACACTGAACAAATAATTACCCTGTCAACTCACCCCTGGACACAAGCACAATGGAACCAGCCACGCAGAACAACTGCTGAGCCAAGAGTTATGGCACACTGAAAGAAGTGGAACCGACAGGGTAACAGTGGACCAACACCAAGTTATCATCGTGGATTTACAGCCAATAGCCTAATTTGTGTGATTATGGAAGGGAAATCGATCTATGATTTCTCCATGGGCACCCTGGAGGGTCAAACCGTGCCACTTAGTAATTATAGGGGCAAGGTGATCCTGATTGTTAACCTGGCAACCTTCTGAGGTTCAACCATTGAGGAGGTAATGACAACTGGATTCAGTTCTACATTTCTGACTTTTTTTATATTCCACATTGATAATTGAAAACATTGAAAACATCTATTTTGGCGATTATATTTTGTAAACATCTATGTCAAATGTAATGGTTCCTTACTCAGTACCACAGACTGAATGCACTAATGGATATATTTGGTGACCACAACTTCACTGTCCTTGGATTTCCATGTAATCAGTTTGGTCTACAATCCCCTGGTAAGTTTTATGTGCTATTGAGTAATACAAATATAAACTAAAAAGAGCTGTACAGTGTACACATATATGTCACATTAATCATCACCATCAGGAAACCCAAATGCAATATGTGTGAAAGACAAAAATATAAAATGCATTCTGTACTAAAGGTGAAATGAAATAGTATAGAGTTTTAAATAGCTTGTTGTGTTTGTGATGTTTCATTAATACTCTTTCTTAGAGGTAAATAACGAGACACTTAACATCCTGAAGTATGTGAGACCTGGCGGAGGTTTTGTCCCTAAGTTCCCCATATTTGAAAAAATTGAAGTTAATGGGTTAAGTGAGGAACCTCTTTTCACCTATCTAAAGGTAGGATCTTTATCTAATTGTGCTTGTTATTAGGCATTCAAAAGTGATTATATTTTCATTAAATATGTATGGCAATATACACTGTGTTATCCCATGAATAAAGCTGACAAGGACATAGTAGAACAACAACCTGTTCGCTCAAACAGTAGGCTTTTAACATTACCCATTATTGCTCTTCCCAGGAAACATTACCTTATGTTAATCCTGTCATAGGAGACATGAAGAAATTTTACTGGTCTCCATTAAAAGTCAATGACATTCGGTGGAACTTTGAGAAGTTCCTCATCACAGCTAATGGTCTGCCATTCAAAAGGTATGCCTTATTTACACACAAAACATTTGACTTTTAAAATGTCACTTTAGACGCTACAATTGACCTTGAATGCTGTTCTTTGTTGTCTTAGGTATGAGCTGCACTATCCCATAGAGGAGGTGGAAAAGGACATAGCAAAGCTGCTGTGTTAAATGCCACTACCCCGTCCCCCTTTATCATTTAAGGCAAACAGGATGTGACTGTCACCAAGAGGGGCAGAGTGATGACCTCTTGGTAAATGCAAATTCCACTTGCACCCAAGCTGGATCAGATGGGTCGGGATTCAGAAGGTTCCGGGCTTCAGTGCATTCACCCAGAACCCTGGCTCCCACCAGCCCCTCACAGTGACTAAGTCACATCCAGGACCTGTTCTCAATGATGCCTTTTGGGCCTTAACAACAAAACCATCACAATATATTGATTATGAAACAGTAAATAAACATATATTCAACATTTATAACTGTACTTTCTTTGTGTGTGTTGGGGGGTGAAGTGGTAACGTTGTCCATATCAGGTTCATAGTTACACATGTATAACTCATAAACAAATTCTTACCAAAGAACCAATTTTAATGGATACACCAGGATTATGCACAACAGTGTAAACTATTGCATTACTCCAAGTCTAAAACATGAATTACAAGTAAAGATAATCACAACAGAGTCAACTGTTAAATAAAATATGACATGGAGCAGATCTAATAGGTTTATTACAATTTTTGTAATTTTTCATGATATCAATAACATTTTGAAGATATGAGCCTACAGAGTAAATATACTACTCTATCCAGAGACAAATATTAAACTAATGTTGTAATTGACAGTTCTCTTCACATGGCAATACAGCCTTTAGACATCATGAACACTGAATGTTATTGAGTACACTGAATAGAAAACAGATTTGATGAATACATTTAGTACATTTAACATCCAACAATTTCATCAGCGGGAGAACTGCCTTCCATCTCCCTTGCCTCCCCTGTTAACATGCTTGAAGATCTTGGCCTTCTGGAAGTTCTTAGACTTCTGAAAGCCAAAGCCACCCCCACCACCTCTCTTTTGCATCTTCATCCCCTTACTGCAGTGAACACCCAGGTCCACATAGGGGGGTACTTTGAAGCCGAAAGACAGGGCCACCATTGGAAGGTTGAGAGTATCAACACTGTAGATCTGTTTGAGAGAATGAGAGTCATATGCCCTGACATATGACTTGTAGGCCTCTTGAGCAGACTTGTGGAGATAGTAGTTCTTCTCAATCAGCTTATCCAGCTGTGCCTGAATGTCAGAGATCTTGGTCCAGGAGAATTCGAATTCGCTTAAGGGCACCTTGGCCTGTTTGAGGAACCTCAGGAAGCCCAGCTCCTCGGGGCGGAGGATCAGCAGGGCGTGGCCGAGACCGTTGAGTCCACGGGCGGTTCTTCCGACACGGTGGATGTACTCCTTAGGATCATCAGGAGGGTCGTACTGAACGATCCAGTCAACTTCTGGGATGTCCAAGCCTCTGGCAGCTACATCAGTGCAGAGAAGGATGCCTTTGTCTGCGTTGCAGAATTGGAAAAAGGTGGCCGTACGCTTGGTCTGCTTCTGCTTGCCGTGAATGGCCATGACTGGCAGGTCGATGTAGTTGAGCAGCTCATAGTGATACTTCACAGACATGCAGGATGAGAAGAACACCATCAACTTCCTGTTGCGATTTTTCTTCAGGAAGGTGAAGAGCAGGAGGAATCTTTTCTCAGAGGGACACACCACATAGCCTTGTTCCAGTCCATCCACTGTAGCATTCTCCATGTTGTCATCCACACCAAGATAGAGCGGCTCTTTTTTGAGAGAAATGCGGGCCAAATCCTCTACTTTGCGGGTCTGTGTGGCTGAAAACAGCATCGACTGACGTTTCTTTGGCAACAGCTTGATGATCTGCTTTAGCTCTTCTTCAAAGCCGACCTCCAACAGTCTATCTGCTTCGTCAATGATCAGACACTGGAGATTCTTGTACATGAAAGCAGGTGTGTTTAGCAGGTGGTCTAACAGTCGCCCCGGAGTAGCCACTAGTATGTTGGTGCCATTTGCAAGCCTCTGAGCTTCTGCGGTCCGATTGCTGCCACCCATTATAAGCCCAAATGTGTGTACATGATGGGTCATCAACTCCTTTAACACACCATACGTTTGCATGGCCAACTCTCGTGTGGGTGACAATACGATAACGCCAGTTCCATTTCTAGGCATGAACTTCAGTTTGTAAATTAGCTCAATGGAAGGGATGAGGAAGGCTAAAGTTTTGCCACTACCTGTTTTAGCAGAAGCCAAGACGTCTCTTCCTTCGAGCAGAGGTCGGATGCTCTTGTGCTGGATCGGAGTCATGTGTTCAAAGCCCAGCTCCTTTATACCTTTCAGAGTGGCCTCGCTCACTAACTCAGCAAGGGATGCAAAAGAACGGTCTTCAAATGCGCCCGAAAGTCCTAACGGGAGCTCGGGTCCATCTTCACTATCTCCTTTTCCATCTTCACTCTTACTGTCCACCTCATTTTCCGTGTCATCTTCATCGTCTGGCTGTTCGCTTTCCTCATGATCTGCCGTTTCAGACTCCTCATCTTCTTGCAAGCAGTCATCTTCAGCTCCCTTCAAATCTTTCTTTTTCTTTTTTTTCGACCCACTAGAGTCAATGGAGGCAGCAACTTTCCTCTTCTTTCCGATAGAAGTCGGAGCAGACTCTTTACTGGTAGGAGTATCATTCGGGTTTGCGGCCGCTTTACCTTCTGACTGGCGCAACGTTTCATCCGCCAAATCAACCTTAGACTCGTCAGTTGATACCAGCTCCTCCTTTTCGGCCTCTTTAAGTTTCTTTAGCATTCCGCGCTCTTTGTTTTTATCATTCTTTTTCTGTATTTTTTTTCTGAGAATCTTCATCTGTAAGTCTGCCATGATGCCCCACACAGCTACCACGCTCTAACAGGAAATACAAGACAAAAACACGTGTCTTCAAGGACCCCAAGGACCCTCAAATTGCAAGGTAGTGTTACAAATTGCCTGATAAAATGTCACAATGTTTTACATTTCCCCACGAAGCCTTGTTTATTATATTGAGAAGCTCAATAAAAAGCGTCAGATCATTTATAGGCCCTATTCAGATACCAAAACGAAAAATATATATATAAAAGAGAACGTTTATGTAATAGAGGGAGGCTCCGCGATGCCAGAAGTAAAGTTCCTATCACGACTCAGCAAGTTTGTTTCCTTTCGCTTACCGTACCTTAATTTTCCCCGCATGCGTACAAGCTCGATCAGTGTCAGGTCAATACTGAATGAAGATGGCCGCTCTTGGAGCAAGGCAGTGGGCTCGGGCCCTTTTGAAGGCCAGAGGGCAAGGATTTACAAATGCTTTTATCGGTGCAAGAGCAGGTAGGTTGTTATTTAAACATAATTAATACATATGAAATATTGTCCTATAACTATGTCGGTATCCCATTTTATTTATGACCTGTGTAGGCTAGCCCGGCAGCTAACCTTCAGAGATGGCTGGCTAACCAGCTAAGCAGCCAGTAAGTTAGATTCTACATGTAAACAGACGCCAGCTTGCTAACTAGCTCTCAGTAGTGTCACCGTTATCACTGATGGGCACTATTGTCCATTTGACAGTACGACCCTGACATTGTAAGTAGTAAACATAAACTATAGATTGTGCCTTCCAATTAAATGTAATGTTTTATATGTCTTTTTGGTTCAGTGTTTGCATGCTAACTTAAGCTAACTCATTGACTTTGCTGGTAAAGTGAACAGGTCTCAATCTCATTCTTGTATTTGCATTAATCCTACATTTGAAACACGACAGCCTCTGGACCTTCAAAGGATATGCTCCCTGGCCCATATCCAAAAACTCCCGAGGAGATGGCTGCAGCTGCTAAGAAGTATAACATGACATTAACAGACTACAAACCTCATCCGGATGATGGCATGGGGTAAGAGTGTGTTGACTGTTTCAGATCGTAAGTTTCAGTAACATTTATAAAGTTCGGAGTTGCATATATATTTCTGTATGCAGGTTTGGAGACTACCCAATGCTGCCCGACAAATCCCAACATGAGAGAGACCCCTGGTATGCATGGGACCATCCCGACTTCAGGAGGAACTGGGGAGAGCCGGTAATGACAAGTGACAGGAGAATATCCTATCTAGATAAGCCGTGCATGGGTTTCCATATCAGTGATATCACATGTGAATTTCTATTTTTTTCTTCTTTAATTACAGATGCATTGGGACTTCGATATGTACATCAGGAATCGAGTTGACACATCTCCCCTGGCCATGGACTGGAAGACCATGTACACAACCCTACTGGGTTTTGTGGGGTTCATGTTATTCATGTTTTACGTTGGTGAAAAATTCCCATCTTACCAACCTGTGGTAAGCTTATTTGAGTGTTTCTTCTATAGTTTTAGACAGGTATCTGTCAACTACTTGAGGGCAATTGCCATACTTCAATGCATTGGTTGGGACACATTACTGTCCTTTTATCTTACATTTACATTTAGTCATTTAGCAGATGCTTTTGTCCAAAGCACCGTACAAGGGAGAGAACTGTCAAGCTAAGAGCAATAAAACCTGGTGTAACAATAAATACTGCATAAAAAAAAAAAAAAAAATAGAAAAACGACATAGAAAGAAAAAGAAGTGCGGGACTGTCACTGCTTAAGTGCAAGTTAAGCCAAGGTGCCAGTTTGATCTAGCCTGGCCGTTACCAGACTGTGACTCCATTTCATTCCGTCAGTCAGTCTGGGCCAACCCAATGCATTTTGGTTTCCAAGATGGGCGGGTGCTTATCTTGAGGTTTAAAATCATTGGAGTTCCCTTAACCAATCAGCAACGTTTAGTAAGCATTCGGTAGATTAAACTCTTCCCAAAGCCAGTTGGGAGAAGAGCTACGACGTCCTTTCCAATCATAAAACTAACAAGAAAATACTCTTGTTCTCCTTTTAATTTTCTGATGTTCTCGAGAGTTGAAACAACTTCTCCGATAGCTTTTCGTGTCTATTCCTCCGTAGCCATTTTTGCTATACTGTTAAACTACAAACTCGGCTGGACTACATGCAACTCGGCAAGGCGAGTTTTGCGTCACAGCTCTGAACTGTTCGCTGATTGGTCCGGCAAAATTTTGAGTTCTGGAAACGATTGTCAATGGGGCTGGGCCAGACTGAGTATGAGCTTGAAATCAATTCAGGCGGAAATACGTAGGCTGGTGTCACCAGGCTAAGTTTGATCCTAGTTGATGTTATTTTTCGAAGATTACAGAATGTTTTGAAGTCACAGAGATATTTTGTTCCTCTAAGATTATACACTCTAAACACAAAAGGTATGGGTGGTTTTGTTGGGCTTGTATCATGCTATTAGGTGAAAACAGGAGTAGGATTGAACAAGGTAATGGATGGAAAAAATGTGGTTCTTGAAGAAAAGAAAATGCAGCATTGGTTTTGTTTGGGGTGCTTATCCCATACAGTTTGCTGACTCTAAAATAGAGGACATTAAACACAGACAGGGTGGCCATTCTCCAGGAACTTGAATTTTTCAAACTGCTGGAAAATGTTACTTAAATAGAGGCTATTAATATGTGTGGGACATACATGTACAGACAAATAGTATAACAGTGTAGTATAAATTGCAAACTACAAGCAGTAGTACACCCACACTTCCTTTGCATGTTAATGTGCCTCAGTGTATAGGCCCAGCAGTATCCAAGCTGCCAACCACCACATTTTCTGTTCTACTTCTAGGGTTCAAGATTAGGAACAGAAACCCTCACTTAGTCTTCATGGATATATTGACATTAAATTAACCTGTGACATTACATACGTTTGAAAATGTTTTTGTTCCCCTGACTTTTACAGGCACCTAAGCAGTATCCATACAACAACCTGCACCTGGAGTCAGGAGGGGACCCTGAGAAAGCACCAGAAGAAGTGAAAAATTATACCATCTAAAATGTTATATGTCTGTTTCGTTCCATGTTTGTTTAATCCTAATAAAGTACTAACTTAAAACGGTTTGCCTTTTTGTCATCTGTCATTTTCACTGAAGCACAGACTAAAACCTACAAATACCTGCAATTTATATATTTATTGATTGATTTGTATAAATACATTAATGATGGGTCAAGAAATGTCACTTTTGGGTCAATAAATGTCACTTTTGTGATGTACAAAGACAATTGAAAACAGGTGACTGACCTCTGTTTTGTTTACAGGAAGATTTGTCAGGTGATTTTGACAGTTTCTTTTGAGCTACTTTCTGACATACTAGTTATTCATAGGTGATGTGTTAGGAGTGCTGGTGCGAAGCAGAGGAGGGTTATAACAATTCAGAACATGAGTAACTTGAATATTCTTGAACTCAGGTTTCCAGGATTTCGTACTCAACTGAGTTTATATAAAAAATATAATTTGGGTAACAATGTGTCTAGTTTTTCATTACAAAGGTTACAGATGTGTGGTGAAACTTAAACAGCATGCTCTGAAGAGGATAATCTATACTCCAATTCACAATTCGAATTAAGTAGCCTCATGAACTAACCGGAATTAGTTTCTCTCCATGCCCTTGACGTTAAACCCCTGTCACTTACCTGTGGATGTATGGGTTTTACTCTATGGCTTTACCCTTTCCTGCCACGTCGGCTGCCGTAGTGGACTACACATCCCTAAGATAACGGAAGGAGTGTCTTTTCCCTTAGCCAACGACACTGATAATCAACAATCGAACTGTAAGTACTGCGTTACTTTTTGCGTGTCAGATCGTGAACATTTGTCGATAAGTGCATGTATATAACAGGGTAATGGCATGTCAGGGCAGTAAGTGATTTATTGAGGTAAAGTAGTCTACATAGCTGGCTTCATTTTCAGTAGTGGAGGTTGCCTGGGGACATGTCATGGTTAGCCAGCTAACCTAGCCAGCTAAGTTAGTAACTGATGACGCCCCACTTCAAATGCCGACAGGAAAACGTCTTAGCTAACCGCTTACTAGCTTGCTAACCGCTATTCAGCTGTTCATTTGTTTATTTATGCACTCGTCTTCAGATCAGTAAACTACCCATTAAGTCTAACATAAAACATTTTCATTAAATAAGATGGTGTATGAATACTTTGTTTGGAAGCTTGCTAAACCACAGTAACGCAATATGTGAGGTTAGCTATTGATGTCACAAGATACCGAGAGGGCAAAATCAGTGAACGTCATCTTACTCTTTTTAGCTAGTTCGAGTTCCCCAGTTCTTACATGTTACCTTATGCCAGATAAATAGCAAGTTTCCCAAACACCAGTGACCTAACCATCCCTATTCATGCAGTATTTAGCACTTTCTAAAGCCTGTCGCTTTTGACACCTTTATTGCTAACGCTACTCTAAGTTAGTTTGCGGCTACTGAGTTAGCTAGCTAAGGCACCTGAGTAACCTAAAATCAACACCGGAGTTGTGCGGCTTATCGGTGATTAGTGTTATTGCAGTAATCATAATTTATGACTTTTATTTACCCCGTTATGGATTGGGGGGTTAATAGTTAATGATGCCAAGTTCAGTGACAAAAGCAGCCTAACGTTGGCTAGTTCTTTCCTCTGCTGGGGACACTTATTTAAGTCCCTTAGCTGCATTCATTGGGTAGGTTAGGTAACTCTTGACCTGACTGAAGTTGCATTTGCCTCATATCATCTAAGGTTTCTGTTCGAAACGCCAGCCAAGAGTAGACCATGAGGTTGAAGGAGATTCTACGGACGGCTACCCAGGCATGGAGTCCTGCAGCTCATCATCCTGCGTTCTTGGCCTTAGGTAAAGTTCGTCTGTGTGTTCAAGATAAATAGGATGTCTATACAACTCTCCAAAACAGAAAGTTTAACATAAACCATAAAAATGATTTTCATACGGATCCTTGTGGGATACTTTATTAGAGGGATTCAGAAATGGGTTTAGTTTCAGCCTTAAAGCCACTGCTTTATTTATATGCACGCAAGCCTCATCCCACAATTTGGTTGTCAGGTACCTCTGCTCAGCAGCTAGATGCCTCTTTCAACACTACTGCTGTACTGGAGATCTTTGAGATGGATTTTGCAGATCCATCTGTGGAGATGAAGCTCAGAGGAACCCTTGCAACCTCTAACAGGTAAGTGGAACACATGTGATGTGGTAGGCATGCTGCCCTGGTATCCCGTGTTTTAGCATGGTAGCTGTATACCCAGGTCAGGTGCTTCCCAGGACAAAGCAAGCAATTTCAATGCATTCTTTCAGCATGTGTCACACAAAGGCCAGTTACAAGAAAACTACAAAATAAAATGCGAAGATAAAATGTTAAATATATGTTGAGAGCAATTTACTGCAATGTGCAATAATAAGTTATGAAACGTTTTTGATCAGCCTTTGAGGTGGGGCTGAAGATCACTGAAGATCTTTGTTTCCTAATCAAATATGGATTGGAATAAGCAGCTTACATATCTCTGCAGGTTTCACAGTCTGATCTGGAGTAACTTTGGCCTGGGAACAGATGGCTCTGCAGGTAGGCTCGTGGGAGGAAGTGAAAACGGCACAATCACGGTGTACAACCCAGACGTCATCTTAGCCTCAGGAGAAGATGTCATTGTTGGCCAGGCCACCAAACACACAGGTCCAGTGAGAGCACTGGACTACAATCCTTTCCAAGTAAGCACAAACACATGAATATGCTGACCTTTTTATTTAAATGTATTAAGTGCCAATGCCAAATAGACATGTAGGGTTTGACATGTTTTGATATTATGCTCTTTCCTAAATCATGGCTTAATGTTTTATTGTAGAGTAATCTTCTGGCGTCTGGGGCAAATGATTCTGAGATATATATCTGGGACTTGAACAATTTCAGCAATCCTATGACACCGGGAGCAAAATCACAGGTAATTATTCTTCCAATTAGTTGTTTCCTCTTTGTTGTAGCTCACTTTTATTGTGTGAAATAGTGCTGGCTTTTGAAAACCAAGTCCATTGTTTTCCATTGCTGAAAAAAGATAATGTCAATCTCAAGAAGTTTGATTTATAGATGTTTTTTTCCATCTGTTTTGTAGATAAACGAGGTAAGAGAAAATAATATTTGATGGAATGGTTTGGAGTGTGAATTGATGTTGATTAACTGGTCACAGCTGTCCTATGTTGTGTGGGTTAATGGGCATTGTAGTGAACCTCTCACCCAGCCACTTTCTCCTCACTAAACCAATCAGGCATGTTTCTTGCAAAAAATGCATTCAAAAATAAATGATGATTACTGATTACTAAATGATGAACTTGTTTTGAGTGTTTTAACGTGTGGATAGTCTTCTGCAATTGAAGAGTCTCCCAAATAAAATCTTTACAATTTTCATATCGCATGAGTATATCTCAAATCATGAAACAACCCAATAGAGAACATGCATTTTTTGGGTTTCTTGGTGGTGATATTTAACATAGGTGCATCACAAAAATCAGGTAATATGGATCGTTTTGATGTTGCATAGATCATATGGTCAGTTGTGGACTGTTTTGTTTGTGTGTGTGTGTGTGTGTGTGTGTGTGTGACTGGAATTTATGATCCTGATTAAGGCATGGTTTGATATTTTTTCGCTGTCCTCACCCATCATGTCTCCACTCAGCCGGCTGAAGATGTCAGTGTTGTGGCGTGGAACAGACAGGTTCAGCACATCCTGGCATCAGCCAGTCCCAGCGGCAAAGCCGTTGTCTGGGACCTGAGGAAGAACGAGCCAATCATTAAGATTAGCGACCACAGCAACAGGGTAAGTCTGCGCATCAATAACTCTAAGCCAGACCAATGTGTTCATATGTCTGCGAGATGTCGAAGCAGCAGAGAGTGATTAGCATCATTGATGAGGCATAGATTGCCATTTGGAAGGCAACGGCTGCTAACCTTCAAACTGCCACAGCTCTGCAATGGCAATCAACACAGCAAAATCTTGAACATGCCTGCTGTGAAAATATTTCCTGCCATGCTGTGCTGTACTGTTGTACTAATGGACATTCTTTATGTGTACCCAAGATGCACTGCTCTGGGATGCTGTGGCACCCAGAGGTGGCCACTCAGCTGATTCTGGCCTCAGAAGATGACCGGCTTCCCGTCATTCAGATGTGGGACCTGCGCTTCGCCACGTCTCCCCTTAAAGTCCTAGAGAATCACACCAGGTAAAAACTTAGATTATATTGTGTTAAGTCTGACATGGTTCATATGCATTTCAAGAATCTTGTCTGAACAGAGCATCCTCACCACGTACTTTACAATAACGATCATCATATGATAAAGTTGAAAGTTGTTTAAAACCAAGCAGTGGAGAAAATAAACAGAAAAAATAAACAGAGCAAACCAAGCAGTGGGTCAACTCCAGTTATGCTATTCCAAAGGAATGCCTGTGTGCCACTTACTTACATACTGAGTAATCTTAAAGTTTGATGTATAGGAGTGGCATCGATGTTGGTCAGAGCTGTTTGATGTATCACATATTGTGTTCATCAGTAATCGTGTGGTACTTTAGGAATGGTTCGGTGTGAGGACTGAGCTGAAATCAGTCCCTTTGTTTTTTTTATGACTGGTGGGCATTTGATACTGTGCTGACCTTTATCTGAATGGGGTTTCCTTACAGGGGAATTCTTTCCATATCCTGGAGCCAGGCTGACGCAGAGCTGCTTCTCAGCAGCGCCAAAGACAACAGGATCCTCTGCTGGAACCCCGCCACTGGAGAGGTTTGTCACACTTTCAATGGAACTTAATAGCCCTCTGTGTGCAGTAAATGCTGCCAGTTATAAGTGAACGATGCCAGTTATCAGTGAATGCTGCCAGGTTTCGATACGGGTGTTTCAAGTTCAAATCATGCCCTTGGCCTTGATCAGAGCCACCTCTGTCAGAGACGTAGAAGTCTGGAAGTGCTTCAGTTTGAGGAGGTCGGTGTATAGTCACTAATCCAGCACTCTGATCACATTTGTGCCTTCGTCCATCCAGGTGATCTATGAGCTGCCTACTATCAACCAGTGGTGCTTTGACGTCCAGTGGTGCCCCAGGAATCCAGCCCTGCTGTCTGCTGCTTCGTTTGATGGACACATCTGCGTCTATTCAGTCATGGGAGGCAACCTGGAAGCTGTGCAGCACAGCAGTGTGGATAAGGTAGAAGGCCCCAGGATGTGGATTCAATGCCTGTCTGTAAATTACACAATGTGATGATATGTTTCTTAAACAACTAACACAGGTGTAACGTATTACAATAAAAGACCCGCTTCATATTATTGGTGATGCATTTTCAATCAGATGTTGTGTAAAAATTGGATGGTCAGGAATGTACATTGTGTTATTTATCATAATGATATGAAATTGATTTCAAAGATGATTTCATCCCAATTGTGGTTTTGTAGTACTTGAGGACCCTATCCTGTCAATTGAGCCCTAGCAAATTGGTGCAATTTCTTTTGTAATGTTTTATCTTTACCCCTCACCGTTTTTTTTTTTGGAAACTCTCCTAGATATCAGCATCATTTGATGCCATGGACCCCTTTGGGACGGGCCAGGTCCTTCCACCCCTGCAGATGCCCCAGTCCCCTACCCAACAGGCCACCATCGTCCCCCCACTCCGAAAGCCTCCTAAGTGGGTGCGCCGCCCAGTTGGAGCCCGCTTTGCTGTGAGTGAAGTGTTATAATGATAAAGGCTCATTTATCTTTAACTCTCATCAGAACTGTATTTCAGCACATGATGGGTTGTTCTTGTGGACTTTAAATGTTCATGAGATCTTTATTATATATAACTAGGTAGAAATATGAAATGGTGCCTTGTGTATATTTCCATGCATGCATGTTTTTCCAACAAGGCACATACATACACGATTGTATTTAGTTTGACATTTAAAAAAACATTTTTAGACAAATTATACAATTATTTCAGTGTGGTAGTGTTCAGCAGAAAGACATTATTGCTGCCCTCTTAAACAAAGAAGCACCTTGTGTTTTTGCCACAGTTTGCGCTTCGTTTCAGAACAGTTCTTGTTAATGAACCTTTTCCATGCTTGTTCTCTCTCTGCTCCAGTTTGGGGGGAAGCTGGTGACCTTCGAGAGCCCCAAGGCCCTCCAGCAGCCGGGCCCCCAGCTCACCCCGCGGCAGGTGTTTGTCAGCCAGGTCACCACGGAGACGGAATTCCTCCAACGGTCCCGGGATCTGCAGGCGGCTCTCCAGTCAGGCTCTTTCTCCAGCTTCTGCCAGGCCAAAGTCCAGAACGCCCCCTCTGACTGTGAGCAAGACGTCTGGAAGTTCCTCATGGTGAGGGGAATGGGTGGATGATGGGGATCTAAAAGGAGAGGTAGAAGGACATGTAGGGTTCAGAGATGGAACGTCTGGATGCAGCTTTCAGTTCTCTTCTACTATCAGATGACTTTTTGAGGCTTTGTCATTGGACGTAGAAAATAGTTTGTTAATATTTCATAATGAGGATATTTTTGCCATCCTTCCTCAGGTCAACTTTGAAGATGAAGCCCGTGTGAAGTTCCTGAAGCTATTAGGATTTAGTAAAGATGAATTGGACAAAAAGGTATCTGTCAGAAGTTTCTGTGCAGCAATTGCTGTTCTGTGTGTGATGTTTTTCACAATGACAACTTGAATTTAAGAAAAAAGGAATCCATTTAGGATTATCGCTTTGTGTTGGCTAAATGGATGTGACAGCGTTTTGTTATTATTGCACTGTGTTGTGTACAAGGCCATCCTAGATTTAAATGTGTGCTTCCACCTCTTGTTTTCTCTAGCAGTAAAGCAGTTGTTTATGTTTGTCTGTGGTTGTCCAGATTTCCACATGTTTAGGGAAGAGCCTTCAGCCAAATGGACATGGTGTGGACGCTAATGACCTGGCTGAGAAGATGCAGGCCCTCTCTGACGAGGTCTGTTTTCTCTCTCTCTCGCTCGCTCTCTCTCTCTCTCTCTCTACTGCATACATAATCCTTATTTGTGGTTTATCCCTTTTGAAAATTATTTCTGGTAATGTCATATCATTCGACATTGTGCAAAATCTTTTCACCTGCAAAATGTATGATTTGTCTTTCATTTTTTAGTTTTTTACCCCTCCCCCTTATGTAGACCTAATGTCTTGTCTTTTGTTTGTTTCATATTAGAGATCAAGTGAGTCTCCTGCCGCCGCCAGTCCACGCTCAGACTCCCCAGCCGACTTCTTCAGCCAGCTGCCCAAAGAGAAAACTAGCTTCCAAATCCCAGTCTCTGCAGGTGATCCTCCATGCACACACTGAGGGTTTAGGGGCTGTGCCTTTCAACATTCATTTCAGTGTTTTAAGTACGTGCAGGGATGGTTTTGACCACTGTGACTTGTCTTTCATAGATAGTTTATCTGCGGGTGTTATTGTTTTCAGGCACCATTAGTTGAACTAGGTGGTTCAACGTTTTCGTACAAAAGGCCTTCAACAATTAATTTTCAAAATAACCGGATGAAGGTCTCTGGACTGTAACATTCCCTGTAAATAATGTATATCTGCAAGTGAATAAGGCCATTGTGAGAGTTGTCTGTCTGTTTGTCTCTCTGTCTGTCTGTTTGTGGGGTTTGCCTCATCTCATCTTTCCTCCTGCACACGCTCCCACCACAGACACAGACGGCCTGATCAGCCAGGCTCTGCTGGTGGGGAACTTCGAGGGGGCCGTGGAGCTGTGCCTGAGCGACGGCCGCTACGCCGAGGCCATCTTGCTGTCCATCAGCGGCGGGGAAGCGCTACTGAAGAAGACCCAGCAGAGATACCTGGAGCGCCAGAAGAACAGCGTGTCCATGGTAATACCCATGACTGCCATTAGATGTTCTAGTTTAGTGATGGGCTATTTCATTACATGCTACACGACAATGTCTGTTTGGAGGTTGTCTAATGTGATTACTTTTTTATTTTTTTTTCCTTGAATGTGGTACACTTTCACAAATACCTGCTCCCTAGCCGTGACTGCTCGGCTGACTGATCAATGACAAGTGAATTTCACCGCAGCTGACGTCATAAATGTAACTGTGCGCCCCTTTCAGCTGATCTCCTCAGTGGTGACGCAGAACTGGCAGGACATCGTGCAGAGCTGTGAGCTGGACAACTGGAAGGAGGCCCTGGCTGCCCTCCTGACCTACGCTCACCCCGAGGAGTTCGCCCCACTCTGTGGTAAGACAAGAGTGCACGCCAGAAACCTCTGGATCAAATATAGGACGGGATACAATTAAATAAGTGTAGAAGTATCAAAAATATAAAAATTAAGACTAAAAGAATTTCTCCTCATATTTCATTGGGAGGTAAATTGTCAGTTGTGTTGATTGGGTTGAGGAGGTCTTGGAACTCTTGATCCATTTCAGTACTCCGACACATTTCACAGACTGTTGTGTGTGGGTGGGTATTGTCACATATAGGGATACTGATAGGATTTATTAGGGCCGATACCGATATCAATATCTAATGGCTTAGGATGGCCGATAATCATTTATCATATTTGGCTGTTGTAAAAACTAAATGCATAAAGGGAATTATAATGAGTTTATTTGCAAATACCTTCTTAAAGAAGCAATCTTGCACCACCAGGGACCAATCATTGTTTTACAAATCTTCATATAATGTCAAAATCTTTCTCTCTAAAATATATGAAAGTCAAATGAATGGCACCAACGATGGCTTGAATTAATGTAGCAAAGGTATGGATGTTGCATTCATTAACCCGTTAACCAGCTAACGTACACAAAGATTGAGCTTTGCCATCATGTTTGACATCTATTTGAATTTATAACCTTAACTTCATTCTTAAGATATCTGACTAAAATGTGCCATCACGAATTTGCTAAAATAGGATGTTAAAGCATACAACTTGAGAAACTGAGATAGTAAGCCAATCTGTGCCAGTAGAAGTGCAGTGAATGTCTTCCCTGGTGTGCTAAATTGCCTTGTCTTGATTGTTATGGTTCCCAACCAGGAGTCTCCAGAAATGAATGTTAATAACGAATGTAAGTATATCAAGAAGCAAGAATTCAAATAATAAATAGTTCCAGTTCTTGCCATATGTAGCGTTAACACAAGAGGGCGCATTTGGGCGAATATCAGCAACACTGAGATGGGGAGGCAGATACCGATAAGTGTGAAACATTTCAGACACTGTTGTCCCATATCTGTCACAGACATCTCTAGTGCCATACCAACCCTGCTTCTTAAAGCACACACGATCTTGATATGACATTTTTCTGTCTGTTCTTGAACTTTGACATCAATTTGAAGCCTGCTGGTTCACGGCTTAGCTGATATGTTGTATAGCGGGCCAACAGTGGACCTGTGTTCCTGACACACCTTCAGACCAAACAAGAGGGAACATGCTGCTTCATACAAAAGGGAACGACTATGTGCACAAGGTTATAACGTGGCATCAAGTTACTAAAAAGGCTTTGGCCTGTCACGGAAACCATGAGAAGCCAAATGTGCTCATGTGTGCAAACTATTCACTGCAGTGACTGATATAAATGAAGACATGGCATTGGACTCAACCTTGTGTAGTAGCATGTTGACATTGCAATAGTGCTTTTGGAGCCACGTAACAGCTGCAAAGTTTCTTTTATGTAAACACCAGTGCAAAGATCAGTGGAAAATGACAGTATGTTATACAAGAAATTACAGCATTTTAAAGAGTTGTGGCAATGACTGACATTAGGCCTGAACTTCCAGTATTCCTTAAAATAAGCTTTCTTCAGCATAACCTGAAATTGCAAGTAAAGCAAGCACTTGCTGTGAGTCGAACTATTCTAGACTCTGACAGCACTGCAGAGACCTACCATGTGCTAATGGTCTCTTGCGTTTCTTGCGACAGACACGCTGGGCGCTCGTCTGGAGGCCGGAGGCACGGAAAAGAACCGGCTGCAGGCCTGCCTGTGCTACATCTGCTCCGTGAACATCGAGAAGCTGGTGGAGTGCTGGGCCCAGCAGAGGGACTCCTCCTCACCGCTGGTCCTGGAGGTAGGAGCAGCCTCACTCACGCACCTTACATACGCACCTCACTCACGCTCCTTACATAGGCACCTTACATACGCACCTTACACAAGCTTGGAAACACAGGAGGAAAGAAGAGACTCATGCTAGTTAGGCTAAAGAGGAGCACATTCTTTAAAGTAGATATTTGTCTGTTGCCATAGTTAATCCTTTGTCAAGGAATAGCGATGTAATGGAACCTTGGTGTTCATATGAACTTCTTACCTTAAGCAGAATAAGAACACAAGCTTACAGGAGTGTGTCTGTATAATCAGCCATTTTTGTGTGTCCTTATGGATAATTCCAAGTATGCAGACCCACAAGAATTGTCCACTTGGGCAAGTAAGGAAAATGAGGCAGACTACTGTAGGACAATTACTTTATAATATAATTTAGAGTAATGGCAACAAGAGTGCAGTTCCTTCCAACTTCCACACCTATAGAAGGTGCTCTTCAAAAGGCAGTGTCAGCTAATGAGGGGACAGTGTTGGAGCTCTACAGGCCAGAACCTTGGATTACGCACCAGTACCATGATGGTACACTGTCTCACGTTTAAAACATTTTACTAGTATGTAAAACGTTGGCATGGACAGGTTTTCATGTAAACAGTTCCGACTTGGGGCCATTCTGAATGCTTTTTGTAGTCCAGTTACTCTGTGTCAATACTTGATTTGTTTGTACAGTATATGTGCTTATTTGCATTTTTTTTTTGTCATCCCATCCAATACAGTTTCATCCACTAAAAAATAAATGAGTAACTGGTTCCAGTATGTACACTTTCATGGGTATTGAATTTGTGACCTTGGTGGTGTTGGCACCCTGCTCCACCCATTGAGCTCCCAGAACACAGGATTAGTTTGATTATTTATCCCACGGTTCGCTCTTTTTTGCTGTCCCAGGATCTGGTGGAGAAGGTGATGATCCTACGGAAGTCTATCGAGCGTCTGCGGAACGGGGAGGTGTCCGTGCAGAGCCCCGTCCTGGCGGAGAAGCTCACCCACTACGCCAGCCTGCTGGCATCGCAGGGCAGCCTGGCCACCGCCATGAGCTACCTGCCCGACAGCTCAGACCAGGTGAGCACTCTGGGCCTCATCACACCTGCAGGTGCCAGGCCTCGGAGATCTGTTTGAAATCAGAGAGCAGATCCATAGAAATGTGTAGTAGGGAATAGTGTGGTAAACATGGCCTTCACTGCATGGTGAAAAAAAATGGCTCATAATCAGCTCTTCCAAATTAACATAATGTCAGGTAGTTTCTACACCATAGAGTTGATTTGGTTGCGTTTTCTCCTTTTACTTGGGATTGTTCCTTTATTTTTTTCTAAACAAACTGACCTCCCCACTGGTTATTAGGCGATCATCCAGATGCTCCGGGACAGGCTGTTCCACGCCCAGGGGATGGGTGCACAGAGTCAGCCCTCCCCCAAACCCTCAGTGGGCAGTCCCAGGCAGGGCCCTGCAGCTGCGCCCACTCCAGCTCCGGCCCAAATGCCCACCCAAAACGCACCCAAACAGGTAACACAGTGACCGCAGGACTCGCACACTAACCAGCTCTTGATGGTGTTGGCGGCAAGGGACTGACTGATTGACTCTAGTAGTGTTGTATCATCTGCACAGTGTTGTTGGTGGTTGCATTACGTTTTATGTGGTTCTTCTCCCATGTTAGCAACAGCAGGTACCATTCCAGCCCTCCATGCCCTCACGGATGCAAGAAGCCGGGCTCCCCCCGATGCCCCGCACCTTAGCCCCACAGGCTCCCGACGCCATGGCCCCACCACCCGGCTCCCACGTCGCCCCCTCGGGCATGTCCCGGCCGGGCCAGAGGCCCATGTACCCTCAACAACCAAACCCCGCCCCAGGTACACCTCAGATCGCCCTTAAGCTGTGGGTCTAACTGGAGCAGCAGAAGCACTAGCGCTAGTAATCTGCTTTTCTAGTAAAACTCTATGAAAGTTTAGACACTAATTGACTCCTTATTATCATGACCTTCTTTTTCTTTATGTCTTTCTTTCTTTTGTTTGTTCATTCCCTTCCTTTACATCTCTGCTCCTTCAGGATTCCCTCCCTCTCAGCCATTCCATCCTCAAAACGCGCCCATCAGCGCTCCCCTGGGCTTTCTGTCTGGCCCTCCGGGGCCCCCGCCGTCCTCCTCGTCCGCGGGCAGCCTGCCCATGATGCCCAACCCCGTAGGGCCACCCCCGGCCGCCTTCCTGCCACCCTCGTCGTCGGTCCCCTCCACGCCTCCTGCCATGCCACCCAATGTCCTGCCAGGGGCGCCCGTGCCTATGTACCCAGGGGTCCCTCACAGCCAGGGGGGGATGCCTCCCTCTATGCCCGGTGTCTCCTACCCCCCCATGGGGAAAGGCTATCCTCAGGGAGGACCAGGGGCGCCAGCATCCAGGCCGGTTAGTGCCCCAGTGGTAGCCCCCCCTCCGACAGGTAATAACTTCACAGGCCCCTTTCATATTTTCACCAGTCATAAAATAGCAAGTTTTATTCTAAACTACAGTCTCTCAGAAATATTTCATATTTTTTGTCAATGCCACGGAGTCAGTCCTCAAGCACTGTAACCTAGATAGCAGTGCAGGACTGTAAGGTTAAAGGTACCCTTTGTAGAAACATTTTCCAAATATTTGTAGAAATTACTAGTACCTTCCAGAAAACTGACCCCTGGAATATCAATATCTCTTTTGTTCCCATGGTGATTGTGCTTTCCCAACCCGACTAAATAGCTGAGGAAAGATAGGTTGTAGTTTCCACAGCAGGTGGAATGTATAATTTTCTTTGAGCATATCAACTTGCATATCAACCTCTCTTCATCTTTCAGTCAGAAGATGTTTTTCAGTCAGAAGACAGGGTACCTTTAATGTTACCATAATGTTATCAGTTCCTGTTGGTTCGTGTTTGTCATTGAAGTGTTGACTGCAGGAGTTTTGAAGCTGTTGCCCGCTCTCTGACTTTCAGGTTATTTTCCGTGGCTGAGTTCCCCTCTTGAGGATGAAGGTGACAGGCAGGAGACAGTGTGGATTGAGCGTTAGGGTGTATTGCAGTGTGTGTGATCATTCCCACAAGTGAACTGGGCACAACAAAAACAAACAAACATGAACCAAAGCTTGAAGCTAATCCTTGCAGCATTGCCTGGCCAGCGAGTGGTATGAAAGTGCTTGTGAGCATGTAGTCATGCCTGCAGTTTTTTTTTGGTTCTGTTCAAGGTGGGGTCACGATATAGCCTGAGTTTTCTGTGTTGTGCTGCATCGCAAGAAAGCCAAACATAACCATATGTCCCAGAAAGATGAGGCTTAGATGAGGGATTTTAGGTAGCTGAATTATTCTAAATTAGATTGGGTCATCTCCAAAGGATGAGTCTAAATCCAAAACGTATCAGAGTGTCCAATGAGACGCCTCCTTGGCCTCATCTAAGTCCGATAATACGGTGTTTGCTTGCATTACCATAGTCCGTCTGCATCATGTAGTTAGCGTTGTGTTGTGTTTCTTTACTGTGTGATAATGCCTAATGGTTCTTTTCTATGGTCTTTTGACGCTCTCCAGCACAAGAGGGCTGGAACGATCCTCCAGCCGTGAGGGGTGGTCCCAGGAAGAAGAAGGTACCGAAAAGTTACATTTGGTCGTTAAGTAGACCCTTGTTGAAGGCTTTATTGATAACGGAACAGTTGCCGAAGTACTGTTCATTACTTTGCAGTGCATTTGCTGGGTATCTTAACCATTAACGGAATTATTAAATTATTAAAAGGAAAATCATTAAAGGCTCATGACTGCTTTTTGCAGTTTCCTGAGAACTACACTCCCATGGCCCCCATCACAGCCCCGGTCATGGGCTACCCGGTAGAGGCCCCTCTGCCTCAGGACCGTGCGCAGGTCCCCCCCGGGGCCCCCCAGGAGCCAAGTGTGCAGGTAAAAAACCCTCCTATCTAAATGCTTCCTATGAGATTGCGTTGCACTACATTTTGTTTCATTTTTGTGACATTGTGACATTTTTGATCCTTTGTCCACTGGAAATTTTGTCAGAAGGTGATGGAATTCAATTTGTCACAATGCATGGCCAGTTAAATACCAAGTGGCTTATTCAAAATTCTTATTAGATTAATTTTTGTTAATAAAATGCCTACAGCCTTGTCACAATGGCACAATTGCATGTATCCAAGTTCCAGGCACCGTTGAAAGCTCTAGGGTCAGAGGAACCTGATGGGCCACTCATGACCTTGTTGATTTTTGTACTAAGCAAATGACGCATAACCCAACGGCAGGCGGCATTGCTAAATCAAGTCAGGTGAGATTCCACAAAAGCAGAACAGGATACTGGTTCACTGTGGAATTGATCTGGCCCTGATCTGAACTGAGCTGAACTGATAAGGCTGAAAAGGCAACGAGGTGTGTTGTCTGTGTTCATGTGCACCGTGTGTGTGTGTGTGTGTGTGTGTGTGTGTGTGTGTGTGTGTGTGTGTGTCCGTGTGTGTGTCCGTCCGTCCGTCCGTCCTTAGCTCCTGGCGCAGCTGCCTGCCGAGCGCGTGGAGCAAAAAGAGATCCCTGCTGAGCACATGGTCCTCAAGAACACCTTCGACAGCCTGGTACAGAGATGCCAGCTGGCTGCTGGAGACCCGGTAATGATGCCCTCTGTGCATACATGCACATACACACACACACATACATACACACACACACACACACACACACACACACACACACAGCGACTCTCCATCTCGCAACTCATAGATATACAGATTAGAGATGCGCGGTTGGCGGTTGCACCCGCGGACTCCGCGGTTAAACCGCGGATCGGGCGGATGACGTGACAAAAAATTATATTTGAATTAAATTCGGGCGGGTGGCGGTTTACCCAACGAAATTCAAAATATATACACATTGTTAAATGTCGTTACCTACATCCAAGCACATTTTGAAATAATCAAATTTTCATCAGGCAGTAAATTGGCCTTGTTCCGTGTATGCATACAAAGCAAACAAAGGAAGCAAAAAAGTTTAAATTAAGTGACGATCCCCATCATGTCGCGTCTCTTTGCAACGCCGCAAACCTGCAAGCTATTAGTCAGCTGTCAGTATTGGAAGAAGCCTTAACGTGTCGTAGATGAAACTGCCTGGCTATTTTGTTTCGTTAGGCTATTAGTTATATTTTAAAACAGCCAGTCATTGTAGCCTACCACTCGTGGAATAAGGAATTTCAAAGAGATGATGGAGTGATTTGACTCAGAAGTGACATTGGGCATTGGCAGCGCGAGATGAACAAGTTAAACTTCTAGCTCAGTAACATCACCAGCTAAGAAAGAAGGTTAGAAAAATAGTCGGAAAACTTTGATTTGCAAGGCAAGCAGGCAAGTGTTGGGGTTGTTACAGTATAAAGCCTACAATGCGGTGAAATTTCGGAATTAATAGACTCGGCGTTTCCTTCTAAACTAAAAACAGTAGGCTATATTACCATATTAAAATGGTGTACCAAATTGCGTTTTATTACAATGATAAAAAAGTGTAGGCCTACTAGCCTATGGTAAGGTCAGGTTTGCCGATGTGCTTTGCTATTTTAAAGTTTCTCCCTGTGCATCGATCGGAGACAGACGTCACTTCACTGATAATATTCTGGGGATAGGCTACAACATAGCCAATAGGCTTTCATACTAGGGGCTTTATCCTTTAAATATCTTTGCGGCATTGGATCAGTCTCCTTTTGAAAACAGGCAAGAACTTTCTAGCCTCGCGTCACAGCGCCTATACCTAAAAACAACAGGCGGATGGCGGATTCACACTGCATAGAGATCTGTGAATACTTCCCCACACACACACACACGTACAAATACCAACTTGCACATGCACATGAGTACTTGCACGTGACAAGTGTCTCTCACACAAACTTCAATGACCAGTTCACATGTCTATTTTGTGCTATTGTCACACACATACACACACACACAAACACATACACACAGATCATGCCAGTCGGGCTAGAGTTTGAAACACCTCACTCTGAGATTGCGCCGCAGATGTCTCCTTTCTGTTGAGCATTCTGTGGATTTCAACATTCCATATTATTGTTTCTCCAGCAAACGAAAAGAAAACTTGAAGACGCAGCAAAGAGGCTTTCCCACCTGTACGACAAGCTGAGGGACCAGGCTGTAAGTGCCCACCTCTGTATTTCTCTTCAAGTCCCTAGTAGCAGGCTTTGGCATCTCTTCCTTAGGTGAAGTAGGTGTTGTAAATATATTTAATCACCACCACCCTTCGTCATCTCCTCCTCCTCAGCTCTCTCCCAGCATCCTTGGGGGCCTGCACGAGATCTGCCGCGGCGTGGCAGCGAGGAACTACCAGCACGGCCTAGAGGTGCACACGCAGATCGTCAGCAGCAGCAACTTCAGCGAGATCTCCGCCTTCATGCCCATCCTCAAAGTGGTAATGACCATTGCCAACAAGCTGGCCGTCTAAACACCCCATCCCCACAACCCCTCCACCCAAAAGTGCTCATGTGGTGGGAGGGTGGGGGATCCATCACCACCAACGACTCCAGTGTTAAAACTATATAAATATGATATTTATTTATGAACGATTTGTCAGGTTACAAGAGAGAGAGAGAGAGAAAAAAAAAGCTCCAGCTGTACCAACATTGCTGCAGATTCTTTTTTTTTATTGCGCATGAGTGATTCATTGTTTTTGTTTTCCTTTTTTATGCATTTTATAACTCCGATGCTGTGAGCCTGTGTTCTCGGAAGAGAGTTGGCAATGCTACTGTTGCCATAATGGTGATCATTAGTTAGCAGGTTTTTTTTTTATAGGAATTAGTTTATTTTCCAGTTGCTTTAAACATGACAATGTTTCCAAAGGTGTTTCTCCCGATCCTCAACTGGACTCAGTGACGGTTCTGCTGAAGTTCTAAAGTAACCTCAAGGTTAAAGGCAACAAATATGTGGATGTAGTGAGCTTCTAACATCGGAAGCATTATATTTTTAATGAAAGTCACTCTCAAACTCAATGAGAGTTTTTGTAGTAGTGTAAACATATTGCGACGCCAACTAGCTAACCCTTTTTCGCTTTCAACACTGATCAGCTTCAGCCTCTTCAACTGTTAACTACCAACTCTTGATAAGGGGTTAAAAAAAAAAAAAAAACACACACACACATTGTGCCATCTGCTTCCAGTGTTGTCATACGGTTATTTCTGATTATAACAGCACTACACTGTCCAGGGAATGTAGTTAGAAAAGAGTCTGTTTATCTTAAATGTTTGGCTTGAATGTCTAAGTAGTTCTGTGTGTTTCATATGTCTGAATGAACTGGTCTTAAGGAATCACATGCAGCGTGAGGTATTATGGTCGGGGGAGTGAAAAGTGGGCACTTAACTAACTCAAATGTGTGTGTGCTGCATCTGTGTGTGTGTGTGCGCGTGTGTGTGCGTTACATCTCTGTCTGTGTGTACATGTGTGTGCTGCATCTCTGTGTGTCTGTGTGTGTGTGTGTGTGTGTGTGTGTGTGTGTGTGTGTGTGTGTGTGTTTGTTTGTGTGTGTCATGAGCAGCTCGGAGTTTGTCATTTGGTCACTGGGCTTTCCTACCCAACCAATTCCACATGACGAGTTATGATCTTGTCTGCTGCACTGCATTTTGAGGTTGATTCACTCAAGATGTTGTGATTGTTGCGTTCCACAGTGCAGCTTGTCTCTGTATCATAGCTGGCCCTGATCTGGAACCCCTCTGGGTCATTGACATCTCGGTGCCAAATCTGACCCAGGGTCCAGTGGCTCTCTGGGATGCTTATATATTGGAAAAGGGTGGTGTCTACTCTTATGCCTGACAATTTAAACATGGCTGAAAATGAATTGAGTCATTGTGGCATTCCTTGTTCATACATGTTTTAGTAGTCATTTGGGATATTGATCATTCAGTCTTCTGAAGGAGATTCCCCCTTATGCTGTAGATATAAAACGATGGGTAGTGTGGGTAATATTTGGAGAATTTGAACATATTTTGAAAAAGTATTATTTTCCTCAGTGGCAATACCAAACGGGAAGAAAAACACACCACTAACGTTGCAGAAATGTTTTGTTTTCTATCAAAGTGTAGGAGTAATTGGGGGGGCGGTAAGAAAAAAATACTCTCTTTACAAGGATGCTGGGTATGCATTGTGTACAAATTTTGTCTGCGAAGAGGAAATGGAAAGACACGAACAGGCTAATCAGTAGAGATCTTCTGTCGATGTGCCGTGTTAAGAAGTGCGATGAACACAAACGCCTCAAAGCTGAGGAAGGCTGACAAGTGCCTCTGTGCTTCGTTCACCTTTGTCCCACACTCCTAACCTATGTATTTATAGTCCTTTACTGCAAATGTTGTCATTCATCGCTGTATTTTGCTTTTCTTATAAAACCTGGTAATTGGAGCTCGGATGTGTGTGGGGGTTTTATTAACGTTAATTTTTCCTTGTTTTGGGTGTAAGTAAAAAAAAAAAAATGCTGAAGTATGTCTTCAAAAGTTCACATTTTATTGCAGTGGTCTTGCGTGAAAAAAAAAAAGAAAACAATTCCTGGTACATCCAGCAGGGGGAACGAAAGTATGATCTGTGCTGTCTGTCGTACAGACGATGTTATTGCAGTGCGCATTGCCATATTCATAACGTTCTTCAAGACCAGACCACCTTTGCTAATTAGATTTTGGACGAGCCAACAATGACACAAGGAATGGCTGTGTGACAGCAAATGCATAATCTCATACGCATCCGTTTTGCCGTTAAATTAAGACTGCCGTGTCTACTGCAGCTATAGGCCCCCGGAACATAGGCGAAAAAGCCCCAAGAAGACGGGACTGAATGGTTATACCAGGTAAACTTGACAAACCTACTTTTATAGGGTGACCTAATCATACTCTTTTTAAGGCCATCAATTAATGTCGTCGTAGTTTTTTTTTTTATTGTGTATGAGCGACCAAGCTGTATAGATGCTACTTGTTCAGTGTGAATCACTTGTGACTGAGCCCTAGAACACATTCCTAAAATAACGAAAGGCACATTTGCAGCATCGGACCATGAGGTGATATGAATAATTAATACATCGACGGTTTAGGCAGTCACACCTCCACGCTGCAGGTTCTAGTTCTTCGAGAAGACGTTGAACCGCGAAGAATCTCGTGTGAGACTCAGTCTAAATTTAAGGGCTACGTAGGATTGGTCTGCTGGAGTCAGACAAGTTACCCAAGGAGTCTCATTGGTTAAATGTGATCAGACGGTGTATCCCGATGAACTGGCGGTGGGCAACTTCTGATTGTAATGAACTTTAGTAACCTTTTGACAGTGACGTAATTATCCAAGCTGGGAATACTCACATTTTGGACGAACGCATGCATGCACCCCTCAAGCCACCCTTCTCAGTCAATCCCTGTAACCTGCATCTCATAGCCACTTAAATATTCTGTGACCAGTATGCGGGAAAGATAGTAGAGGCAAAGTGTGATGAACATTCAATATTCAAGATTGAAGTTTTCCAGGGCATTGTCCACAAAGAGAGGAGTTGTGCTGTATTACAAACATTCGTCTGTTTCAACTGTTGCCTGGATCATCTCGCCAAGCCCGGATATAATAGACCCAAACAATGAAAATGCTGACTAAGTAGACATTTATCCCGCAGTTGCGTTTGCCTTTGTGGCGTGTGTGGGTTAGAGATGCAGGACAGGACAACAATGCGGAACATCGAGGACATGGCAATTTATTTCGCCCTAAAAATGAAGCAGGCTACAGCAACGTGAGATAATGTGTGATCAATTGTATAGCTGAGTAGGATAAAAAGGCACTGTAAAGAACCTCACTTCTCGGAAACCTAAAGTGTCTCATGTTTCCGTTAGGGTGTGTATTTTGTGTTTTTCTGTATCAAACATTCTGCGGTTAAGAAATAAGATGGGGTGCGGCGCTCTCATCGCAGCAACCCGCTCACACGTTCCTCTTCTCTGGGACTAAACCGATCCCTTTCAGTTCTAGAAAACGAGCTATGTTCGTGTTCTTGAGGCACATTTTGTTCTAGTAGGTCTCTCCGCCCACCAGTAGCCTAAACATGAGTAAATGAGTCATTACATCACTGAAAAGGATGGCGGGGCATTCCAAGTCCTGAGTAAGTTAACTCAGACTTAGTGGTTAATTAAACAGAAGAGCCATATGATTTTATTATCCTAGCTAAACAAAGCATCGGGGCTGCTGCTTTAGGAAGTTTACCAGTTACTTTTGAGTTAACTTACCCAAGTTTGGAGACGAAACAACGTAGCCTATATGCCTACCGCTTTCTGTAGGCTATAATGCGGGGCATTTTCAATGTTCATTTGGTTTTAAAATGGACATAGACGCTTTCTTTTACCTGCCTCGGTGTAGTTGACTAATAGCGCTACGTCAAACACAGCAACTTGACTCATACAAACGCAACATTCAACATCCAATGGCTGAGAAGACAGCAGTGAAGGTGGCCATAAGTCAACCTGCAGACATGGGGCCGGTGACATCCTCTTCTACTTCACAAAAACCACAAAGACCACACTTTAAAAAAAAGCCTGTAGCCTGCATCTTGTATGGCCTTACTGGTGTGCTGTGGAACCTACTAGAGCAGGGGTTTTTAACTTAACATTTTTTAACATTGAATTTAATTTAACATTTAACAACATGAAAGGTACAGGGTGGCCGTTCCACTGCCATTTATAAACATACATCTTGCAAACAACTCTGAGCTAACAATTAATAACAACTTATTAAAATAATTAACAGATATATGTTTTTATTTCATCATACAAAAAACAGGGACAGTGAATCCTCAAGCATCTGTCGATGGCACACATCCTCCCACATTATTGAGATGTAGGCCTATCTTTTCAATAACTCCTGACTGACACGATCCAACGGATGATGGAGGAGGAGTCTGGCGCATGGATTATAGTGAGATTGACAGTTCAACAAACCAATCACACCGCTAGCAAGTTGTTAAAGTTGTAGGTAGTAGCATGCTTACATTAGCTAGGGGGCTCATACACCTCGCAAATCCTCTGACTTATTTTTCAGTTACAATTAACGTTTTTTGACCTTGTACAGTGTCTATTTCTCTTCATTTATTTTTTTTTATCTAAGAAAAAAAATGTCAAACTAACAATTTATAGGTACAAACAAAGCCAGCTATGGAGTTTGGTACGCCATCTTTTTATTTTTGATCTTCGCACTTTTTAGACTTGAGCAGAAACGCGATCTGATTGGCTAGTGCCTGTGCTGTCGTATTTGCCTGAAAGGTGCTGTGAGTGAACCGGTGCCCAGCTTGAGAGAGCTCCTGTGGGTAGCTGAATGTAGCCTGGCCATTACCAGCCTGTGACTCCATTTCATTCCGTCTTTCAGTCTGGGCCAACCCAATGCATTTTGGTTTCCGAGATGGGCGGGTGCTTATCTTGAGGTTTAAAATCATTGGAGTTCCCTTAACCAATCAGCAACGTTTAGTAAGCATTCGGTAGATTAAACTCTTCCCAAAGCCAGTTGGGAGAAGAGCTACGACGTCCTTTCCAATCATAAAACTTACAAGAAAATACTCTTGTTCTCCTTTTAATTTTCTGATGTTCTCGAGAGTTGAGACAACTTTTCCGATAGCTTTTCGTGTCTTTTCCTCCAAGGCGAGTTTTGCGTCACAGCTCTGAACTGTTCGCTGATTGGTCCTACAAAATTTTGAGTCCTGGAGACGATTGTCAACGGGGTTAGGCCAGACTGAGTATGAGCTTGAAATCAATTCAGGCGGAAATACGTAGGCTGGTGTCACCAGGCTAAGCTGAATGTGTCGATTGGACTGAAAGATAACGTCTTCTCGATCTATTTATACCTTCGCTATAATATGTTGGATTTATGTTAATGTAAATGTAAAGGGAATAAATACAATTTGGATTCGGAAGACATTTAAATTTGTGGAATTTTTTTTTTTTTTTTTAGAAATATTAAAAAAAATTGTCTTATCAACCAAAGATTTCGCGACCCCCCTGCAGTACCTCCGCGGACCCCCTGTTGAAGACCCCTGTACTAGAGTATATGGGTTTACGAGCGAAAGGCAGAATACAGAGGTTTCTTAGTTTGTGGTTACCTCTACGCCTGTCACATGTCCCACACGAACTTACTATTCGTCCTCCATCTGGTCGGTTTGCATCTGGTCAACCCATCATTTAAAAAAATGTTGCCCTGTCCGGCCCTCACTGAAAACAGAGCTGCTGTCTCAACTTGCAGGCTGAACTTTGCTGCGGAGGGTTTGCCCTTCATTAAGATTGATATTTCCATGACATTCCCTATGTTAAAAAGCACTCTTGACTTCTGGTGACTGGTGCCCTCTGTAAATAATCTGTAAAATAGACTTTCATACACAATGCATATTGTGTCACACACAAAAGTGGTAACAAGATAGTGAAAAGAAATACCATAGTCACCATAGCTGCTGAACATGGGACAAAAATGAGAAAAAGCATGAGATTTTACATGTGGCATTCAATGCAACTGGACACCAGGCTGAGGTTGGCCAAGTGCATTCTAAGAAACCCGAGAAGCATGCAGTGAATGTGAAGAATCAAAGATCGATCTGCCAACAAGCTATTACTGACATGGAAAGCATGAACAGAATGTGTACTAGATAACACACAAGCATGATATGGGAGGCATAGAGAAGACTATCTGATGGAGCTCATAAAAAGGTGAGTTTTAAGTAATCTCTCTAAACAATTAAGGGTATGGGTGTCCTATAGGAAAAAGTATGACCAAAAGCTGTGCTGTCCATGGATGTAATTAAATCAAAACTTCACGCATCTAGATAGCAAGGCCACTGACCGTCACTGAGGTCTGGCTAGGATGTGGTCCAATGAGGATGTAAACTTGAGATGGGGGAGGTAATAGTCAGGAAGTGACAGGCTTATCACGCACATGAGAAAAATAAACCAGACTTCTCTTACATTTGGAATTCCACCAAATGCTCGTGACTGCGCCTGACGTGACAATCTATTTTCACGGTCACTCATGCAAGTCTGTGACTTTTCAGGGAAATGGTCCCTTATAGGAGACACTTCGCCTTACAATACCCCTTAATTTCATCAGTTCACCTCAATCAGAGGGACCACTTGTTCTACACGATGCCTGTGGGTATGTTATTGGCTAACACAGACGTGTTAATGAAGTGCGTGCTCTGCAAGGAGCATGTGGTGCTGATTACGCCGTAAAAAGTCCTTTGTAACGTCTCAGTTCCCGTAAGATAGATGTCTGTTTTTTTAATTCAGTTTCAGCTGACTGTCATTTAAACCAAAGTAACTTGCAGACAGTCGTCTTCCCTTTCTCCAACACATTGGTTGCAGAGATGTGCTCTGTTGAATTTAATCAAATATGTATGGCCATTGCAGGAGTGCTGTGGGCAAACATGGTCTGGCCTTATGACTGATACCTAAGAAAGTAGGTCAGGCTTTGACTTTATCCATTGATTAATCACCTGGAAAGAGGGTGATGAGGTTAGAACTAGACCTATGCACTAGCAGAAACAGAGCAAGCACACAAGCTGTTAGCATAATGAAAAGGCAGAGTAGAGATTTAAACTGAGCCTTAATATCCTGAAACTCCACTCTGCTCCAAGGCATGTAAATACAGCATTTAAAAAAAAAAAAAAAAAATCCTTGTTGGAATAAAAATGCTTGCTTTCACAATTCTGGGATATTAACAATCTTTCCAAAAGTGTTTCACTGTTTTATCAAATGTATTGCGTTTTGGTTTCACGTGAAAGGATTACACACGTAGTATAATTGCCTTTTTTATTTGATTTAGAGAGGAATATTACTGTGGCATGACACAGGAACAAAACCGTTATCTTTCCCACCTTGTAGAAACTCGCTCTATTTACAGTTACATACAACATTCCTTGCAAAATGTGCCAGATCATTTTAAGGCATTTAAGAAAAAAATAGGAAAACTGGACAATAATTGCACTGCAAAAGTTAGAGAAACAGTAATCAATTTAATTACACATTTGAATTCAATTTTTTTTAAATGTCTTCATTTGGACTTGCTTCAGTACACATGTACTCTTTAAGAGTGAAAATTCTAGCCTCTTATCCTCCCAAAACACGGCTAAATTGGACTGAATTGAGGGAACTTCAAAATGGACACATTGTGGGGGATGGCGATTTGTCTCTGCATGAACCCATCACATTTAACTTGGCCTGAGTACGAGTAGCCTCCCAGGGCCTATAAGTACTCTTCCCAACAATAAGCACACAGACAGTGTTGAACAGAGGCTGCTCCAACAGGGCAATCAGAATTACATGTGTCAAAAGTAGCCAATACAATAAGTCACCAGGGTCTGCAGTTTAATACAAAGGGTTGCTTTTTGCGCTCACTTCTCCTCAAATGGGTTAGAGGTGAACAGGGAATGGATGCAGGGCATAAGGCTATGGGCAGATTCCTGACTCAGTTAATTCATATAGAACATTTAGAAACAGCACAAAGGTTCATCTGCACAGATGTCTCATTTGCTAATTAACACTCTCCTGTTTTTGACAGATACAAGAAACCACAATTGCAAATACAGAAAAAAAAATTGTTGACATATCTGAAAAGATAAACAAGAGAAATACCAAACAAAAATGTATTAAATTAACACAAAAATGCTTTCGACATTTCTGTCACTTTGGCCATGAAACAAAATCATATTTGTGAAAAAACATACTTTCATAAGAAAGGTAAATAAAGATCACAAAAAAATTCTCCAAGCTTCCAGTAGTTTGTAGCATGCAGTACAAATGGTCTTAGGTAACTATATTACATTTAATTTGTGAGCCCGACACTAAGATGCCTCTATAAATAAAGGATAACTTAATAACGGAGACCACTTCTGAAATAAACTCTGTACAATCCAAAGCACTACCAACTAATCTGGCATTGTGGGAACCCAGTCAGTCTGTGACCACTATGGGATGCCTGGACTTACACAGATGATGATAGCGCTAGCAAAGCATATTCACTAAAGATGGAAAAGATCTCGCCACATATTTCCATGCTTTGATCAGATTTGATGTACAACTAGCTATACTGCAAAGAAGCTGAAAAGTATTTGTAACACAAAGGGGGTAGAATATTGAATTAGGACGCCATTGCTCCTTAAAAAGATCAGTTCTAAACAAATTCTAGCCAAACAAAGTGACACAATGTGTGGCTTGAAATAGTAAACAGGACAGTGGTGTGACAGAAACTGTCATGAAAACCTTTAAAATAGTAAATTAGGTCCTCAACTGACAGTGACAAATGACAGAATAGCTGTCTACTCAATGGCAGTGTTTGAATCCAGCAATTACTTTCTACATGTCTAACTTTTAGCAAAACTTGCCTTGAGCATTGAGTTGTTTCAGGGCTTCTGGTTTTCCTTTCTGTTTAGGCATTCATGAAAATGGGCCTACATAAGATTCTTGTATTTTCTGAACATCGCAGGAATGGAGAAAAAAGTAGTAATAAAGAAATTATGATTCTATGGAGAGAGAAATTACTTGAATGTGAATGATCAATTTATATTCCATGTTTCAATTCAAAGATTAATCGTGGAGAATTTAGCCAGATCTCTTTCTAAGACGCCAGGGCCAAAATTACCTTGTATCCTGTAAGTTGGGGGCAGGGGTGTTTCTGGCTGTAAATAACTGGAACACTATCCATGTAACCCCATAACATGGTTTCCCGTATGCATGTGCTATACGGAGACAGCCAATTTTCTTCCCAGTGTTCCACAGAGAGGGTACTTTCTATGTTTGTTTCATTAGGGTCTGTTCTGGCACGGCATACAATATAACAGAGTTCCTGATCAGGCCGGCTGTCCTATCAGCACACTGTGCCACCCCTACTGTAAACACAATGAAATGCAGCAGTGATGTGACCAAAGGCAGTTTTTTTTCAGTGCACAAAAAACCTTCTGTATAATTCTGACTAATAGTATATGAATGTGAAAATGAATGACCCCAATCATCTCATAATTCCAATGGGGAGAAAAAAAAAAAAAAACTAAGAAAAAAAAAAACTATGGGCAACACTGACTTCATTTCAGTTTCACAGGTTTTTCGAGGTGTGACTACGATGGATAAAGATATGCACCTCCTACTCTTGTGGCCTTTCTCTGTAGATGAAGCTGAAGTTTGAACAACCTGCCTTTGTTGACCAAGCCCCACTAGTAGGCATCCAACCTGAGAAAGAAAAAAAAGGAAAGAAGAAAAGACAAACAGACACTTCTTAGTATGGTCTCTCTAACAGGGGCCTAGCCTTGCCTGGAGCTAGGGCTAATGGTGACTCATACAGAGCTTGACAATTCCTATTGGTGCATTTGAAATTTTCAGAACACTTACATATTCCTGAACAACGCAGGTCATATTAATCATGTTCTTTGAAATGTTTCAATAATGTAGAGATTGATGGAGAGAAAATGGCTAGTTTTTAACAATATGGATGTAAGACCAGAACAACAAAGGTAAGTACTTCTGTTCGTTAAGGCAAAATGTGAGTTTATATCGACTTTACATGATTTTTGTTTGTAGTTGCTGAAAAGAGCCAGAAAATATAAAAAGAAGAAAACCTTTCAGCCACTTCGGATGCTTCCGTCACCAGTACGTTTGACACGTGCGTCGATCGTCTCGTGGGAAACTCGCTTGCATTCGTTTGCCAGGCCCAGGTAACACATCGAGTCAATGAAACAGGTGGTGAGATTTAACTTGCAGCCATACTCGCTCGTTGCATAGTCGTAGGGAAAAGTGTGATGATAGTTGTGGAATCCTTCACCTACAAATCCGGAATAAGCATCCATCAACACAACAGCAACTCAAAGTGCAGTGTCTCACTGCCCGTGTGATATTTAGTCTACCAGTATACCAAGAAATTAAGTAAAATAAAATATTTGTCTTCATCAGTCAGATAAAAATACAGATTGTGACTGCACACAGTGTATTCTACAATTGGATAAAATGAAATGATCCTTACAAGACAACTCCCTCAGATTGTCATTTAAAAACAAGAGACCATCTTAACAAGTGACCAGTCATGACCACTTTCAGTAACAACTATCCTGTCCTAAACAATGGCTAGAACCTGAGAAAACGCTCTGGATGTACCTATTGCGCTGAAGGTGACCCATTTGTTCTCGCGGGGGTTGATGCCAGTGTCGTAGGGCCTGTTACCCCACATGTGGGCGGCACTGTTGACCAGCCAGGTGGAGTTGAGCACCAGGGTGTACCTCAGCAGCGCCGGAATGAAGTAGGCAATCCACAGGGTCTCACCCCAAAAGTACCAAGGCACAAACATGGGCACGAAGAAACACATCAGGAGCACAGAGGGCTTGTAGTACCTGGTGAGAAAACAGCAGAGATGAATGAGGTGTGATACAGGTGAACACAATGTACTTGCCCTACTTAAGAACCAAAAGATCTGCTGAAAAGAACAAAGATTGAACAGGTGGTTTTCAAACAGACAGGCCTAGTAAAATAAGTTCAAGTGAAATGGATATGCCCTCCTGAACTGTTAGTTTTGAACTGTTAGTTTTTAATACAGCATGATAAATCATCTTTTTTGCTTACACAAATTATGAGGGGAAACTCATGGTGGTACAGTGTAGACCATGTATATCACCCTTCAAATACAGCCATTTTTGGCCTAGCAAAAAAAATGACCGGTGGAACAGCACAGCCAGAGCAGTCGCTTTATGGACACTGGATTACGCTAGTGGTTTCCTTTAATTAGCATCATACCCCTGAGGTCTGAGTTTATTCTTCCCTGTAAGTATATCTGACAGGAACATCCAACAAAATAGGGATGAGGCCAACAATATCCCTTCCCTGGGACATACAAATGGAGGACAGGCAATGAATTACAAAATCAGGGCTATGAAAAGACACTAGCAATGGCTCAGGAGGCACACATACAAATATCGGTGAAGGTGGGGAAAAAAATGGCAAAACACATACTTCCTCTGAAACATGACCACTTTATCGGCCTTCAGGTCGTTGAGCTCCAGCTTGCGTCCCTTCTCGATAACGTCTGGGTGCTTCCGCACCAGGAGCCAGCCGATGTGGGAGAAGAAGAATCCCCGCAGGGCGTTATGGGGGTCCGCGTCTGTCTCCGAGAATTTATGATGGACTCTGTGATCACGAGCCCACTCAAAAATATCATTCTGTGCAAAGGAGGAACGAAAGGGAAATGATTACTGTAAGCAGCAGACCTAGCAGCAGTCATTAACTCATAAGACCTTTCTTCCAAGTGCCAGGTTGCCATGCCACTGACTGTTCTTTCCTCACAAAGTGTGCATCACTTAAAAGCAAAACTTGGGGAGAGAACTGGGGCCATTTTTTGTTAATCTGCCAATTTGGAAGGCAATACATCTTCTACATAAAATGAGTCTACTCTAATAGATTGGTAGTATTTTGTTGGTAACCCTTGCAATATATCTTACTTTTGAGTGTCGGTTTAGATTTTGCTGGATGAAATGAGTCAATTGTGCATTGGGTTTGCAAATGACAAGTGTGGTCTGCCTTTACGTCTGTCTGTCTCTCTGTGTGTTAGTGTATGTGTATGTGCACACACATGTATGTGTACTATTAATTCTACACAAGCATGCAGACACACTTTCAGTTACCTGGAAAGCCATTGAGTTTGCAGCGGCAAGAATTATTCTCAGAGGTAGAGATGCTTTGTAGGACCGATGACTCCAGAGTCTATGTGCTCCTGCAGTAATTCCCAAAGCACTTACCAAAAAGCACAGAAAAGCTGAGTGAGAGTGAGAGAGAGAGAGAGAGAGAGAGAGGAATGAAATTAGTTGTCATTAATCACTAGAGGTGGATAGAACTCTCTGTCCCTATTGCTTCAGTTGAAACCCCTGCTACAGTATGCTGCATGTTTACTAAATCTGTGGCCAGAAATCGAGCCATACACTCAAAGTAGGCAGAATAGAGAAGTAACATCTCATAGAGATGATGTTCCATCCTCAGAATTATATAAATCACCTCAGCCATTTCCACATGTTTTAACAGCAGCCCACATTACAAAACTGGCGAGACGAGTGGCATTCAGTGGTACTGCAGTTTGTGAACGCTTCTTTTCAAAGGCTGCACAGTAGTGATTATACACATTTGCATACTCCGAATGAAAAATGATCGTTACATACAATAACATAATACTGTGGACTACATATTTACCTTCAAATCAAACATCCCTTTCATTCAAAACGGTTTTGGCAAAGTATATTTTGTTGCGTAGTTGGGGAAGCTATCACTGTAAGTTTGATGCTTGTCATAACTTGTCCTAATTACGGACTTCTGCCATCTCTGTGTCTCAACACGTATTGTTAGCCTACACGTAGCTCTGTACATTAGTTTTGCACTCCATTTCCATTCTTTCATAACACCACTTCAGCTAGCATGCTTGCTAACGTTTCGTAAGAGACCACCACATCTACATCCTCGCGCACTACCGGTAGAAGCCTCTGTGCCCTACTACGCAGCTATTAAACCTATCTTTTTTTCCACGAATAGGGGGCTGCGTGAGAGATGGATACAGAAGGCCCCATTTAACTACGCCACAACAATTTTCATGCTAAAGAGCAAGACAATTCTTACTCTGATGTTGGTACTTACAACAACAAAAAAACACTATCATACTTTAATACGTGACATGTTTACTTACACCATGCCAAGGTCATAGAAGTAGCGGATGGGACGAGGCATAACGCGTACATGGCTCCAAAATGCAACAGAGACATCAATATGACGTTTTTCCACACTATTCTCCATGGAGGTTTTGGACCATCTTTTTCTTTATACGTGTTGTCGAACATATCGTCCCTTGTCAATGCATCAGTGGCCGCGCCTCCATTTCTGTGTCTAGCATTTCCCTCCTCCGTTTCAGTCATTTTCCACGATAATTTTTTTCTGTGAAGAAACGACAGCAGACATTTTGTTATTTTCAGAAAAATACAAAGAATGACAGTAGAACTGGTAGGAAAACAGTTCATGAATCTTATCCCTTTAACATTATTGCACTGAAACCGTTTTTGTGGAGTGGAAACCAAACAAGCGCGAGGTAACTGGCTCACCACACTACAGGTAGCCTACATACAGCATGTTAAAGGCTAACATTCACTTTTGCCTCAAACCACCACTGCTGGCAACCTAACTGACCAGACAGATACATCCTGTTTTTGGACAATCACATCCACACAAATGTAACTTACCGTATAAAGGCTGCGTAAAAATCGGTTCGTTTGGTAATTAATTTAAATACACACCGGTGAAATATCAAGACCAAACAATGAGCTGTAGATATCCCAATGAAGTGACGAGTGATGCTGTGTTCACCTAGGCTCTCTAGTTATGGAAAAGGAATTTCTCAGTCTGCAATTGGTTGGCTGGAATTTGATGCCACCTCACTCGGGGACCCTCATTGGTCGTCGTTCATCTGCTGTTCCCGCACTACACTCTTATTCATTTCTTGCCAGATTTAGCTAGCATGTGTGGTGGAGGGTTGAAACACATTACAATTTCTAGAAAATAAGTAGGCCTACACGCTGATGTGTTACAAATAATCAATTGCATCAGATGACCACGGAACATTTTAAAGCACGCCATAGCATACTGGTGAAATGTTAACCTTACCTTACAGACAACTCCACTTGTCACAAAATGGCATATCCTGTTTGATTCTCTGAAGTTTCTCACGGAACGTTGCGCTTCCTCTAAAGTTTGCTTCCTCTTGTTTTCAGTTGAACACATTCGTATTGTGGATATAGTGTAATTGTGCGGGAGATGTCCCAAGATATTTCACAGTTACCTGATACATTCCCTTTGTCATCTTTAAATATCACAGGCTGTTTCTCAGGAACCAACAGAGTTAGCAAGCTCTGAGAATACACCCTGAATGCTTGACGTATCCCTCGCCCTGGCAATGACGTTTGCTCTTGCAACGTTATTTAGTGCTAAATACTCACACCAAGTTCAATTTCAGTAAACATAGCCTAATCCTTGAAGTGATATAGGCTATGATTTCTTTCTTCTTCTTTTTTTTAAGCAAACAGTAGTTTTAAATGAATTGATTTAAAAAAGATTCAATTTTTGTAGGTATTTTTTTGCACTTAGTTGAAAGGTTATGTGGGACTTCAGCCATGGATTATCCAGGATTTGGTTGTATACCACTGTCAACCAGAGCATTAAGATGTCTCCTGTAATCAGATTAGTAAGTGATATGGGGAATTCCGCTTAATCCTAAAAATCGTTAAATGGTGAAAGAGTAATGATCAAATCTTTACTTTTGCCTATTTGCATCCTCCTGAACCATTAAGTATGCCTTCAATATTTTACAACTAAATCTTTCTTTCCTTTGCGACAAATTGTTTTCTTGGCTACTTTGGCACCACTAGAATCTATTTACCACTAAGGACGTTGCAATCATTGTTTTTTCAAACAGATAGTTAAATATGATCATTGCTCGCCTTCTTATCCCGGTAAAAGGCCTATGCAAGTGTATAAAAACATATGGTGGAATGGAAAACAGCAAATAGGTTGTAGCCTTTTTGTAATGCACAACAGAAAATACTTAATTAATAGAATTATTCAAATTTTCAAGTAATATGCAACAATTTGACACTTTTTGAGGTATATGCAACTAGTTTTGGTACCATCGTCAAGTTCACAAAACCCATATTGTAACGTGAAAGACAGACAAACACCCATACCCATCCAGGATAAAATCTGATTCTGAGGATATGCCCTATGTAGCTATGTGTACCAGGCTGGAATACACTGCAAAAATGGAAGAAAAGCTTTCACACGCATGACATTGCCAGCAATACTGCCAAAAGACATCAGTTAGTGTGTTGGCAATCTTGTATCAGTGTCCGTTAGGCAATTTTTTCATGCCTTTTAGTTAGCTTATTAGTTTTGTAACATAACTCCCATTTGCTGCTTTAAAGGCAGTGGTGGGTAGAGTACTGAAAATTGGTACTCAAGTAAAAGTATAATTACCTCCTTCAAAATCGACTTGAGTAAAAGTAAATATTCCAATTGGAAAACTTACTCGAGTAAGAGTAAAAAAGTACTCTGTTTAAAAGTTACTCAAATTACAAGTTACTTTTTTGTGTTGGAGTGTTTGGATCAATGAAAAACATAACGTGAGTAAGTCAGAAAGAAATGCACTCTTGACACATTTCTTCACAAGTTGCTTCATTGTATCATGTATGTTTTTTTTTTTCATTACACATCTCATAGATCTCATAGAAAATAACAGTAGATCATTAAAAATATTGACCATGTAGGAGATCTCATTCTTTCTCATGGAGAGAAATGCCCTCTCTCTCTCTCTCTCTCTCTCTATCTGACTGCAAAAGCATTGTTATTTACAAGATCATCCCGGTTAGAGAAAAAAGATGCCATGAATCACCTGCCATTTTACAAATTTTTGAATTCGTGCTAGCAATTCTGACAGTATAACTTAGCTGCCTTTTGCAAGCTAGCCAAGTAAATAAACATGATGCTGACGGTGAGTTGCAAAAAATATTATTACATTGGAGTGGGGGCTGCCCCAGGACTGTCAGGAGGACCAGTAGTAACGCTAGCTTCGTCCATCTTCTCATCCATAGTGGCGGCGATTAAAGTTATAGTCGTAACGGTCGACCTGAAGTTGTCTCCTGCGCGGCTATGAAATGACAACAATGTTGCAACCTGTGGAGGGCGCGTCGATAACGCATAGCTAACTGACCTCTCCGTTTTTACCCTCTGGTTGCCGTGTATGCTTGTATTCCAGTAAACAAAGATATGTGTACTTTTATCACAATAGGCTACTCATTTTAATGAAAGCACAATGGAAATGTAACTGAGTAAAGAGTAGAATTCTGGTTCAAATATTTACTCGAGTAAGAGTAAAAGTGCAGACTTTATAAAGGAACGCAAAAAGTTCTCGTTACCCGAAAAATGTACTTTTTTACTCATTTGCGTTCCTTGTAACGCGTTACTACCCACCACTTTTTAAAGGCACCCAGTGCAACTTTATATTTCTAGTCTTTTTTACACGTGGTAAGTTTCAATAACTCCATACCATTATCGACATTCAAGGAGCAAAGATGAGACGTCGTTGTGTGGTGAGAACTGATAGAAAATCGTACACAACAATCGCCGGTGGGGAGAGGCCATTTTTCCATTGACTGGAATCCTGCTTTATTTATTGGTACCAATAAATTAAGATTGGGGGGGGGGGGGGGGGGGGGGGGGGGGCGATTGTTGTTGTTTACGATTTTCTATCAGTTCTCACCTCACAACGACGTCTCATCTTTGCTCCTTGAATGTCGATATGTAATGGTATGGAGTTATTGAAACTTACTATGTGTAAAAAAGACTAGAAATTGAATGTTTATTTTTAAGCCTCGAAAGTTGCACTGGGTGCCTTTTACCTCAGCCTATTGCACGAAAAGTAAGCTTTAGCTCAATATCACCGTCTAGTGTTCATTGTTGGCTTGTGTTTGGGCCGACTTCATGGGCACAGTCAGACAAATGAATGCCCATTAACTGAAATTTTGTATCATCAATCAATCAATGTGTTTATTTGATCCAGAGGGACAGTGTACATTCATGAACATTAAGATGTAAATGCACCCAATTATAGCCAAAAGGCTAGTTTCCATTGGCAGTGCCCCTGTCAGAGTGAAAAAGGCTATACAACCTTAAGAAAAAGGCATTTACGTATATATCAAACATAAATAAAAATCAGACAATAAATCCAAAATAAAATAAAATAAGATAAGATAAAAAAACTGACCCAAGTTCTACTGCTTACCCTCTAATGATCACATTTTTGGTAATTTATCAACCATGCTTTGAGATTTCTTTTAAAGCAGTTGAATTGATTCTCTAATGTTCTGTGGAAGATGGTTCCATACCCGAGCTGACTTGACTGAACTGTCCAAACACACTTTTTTTTTAAAGGAATATTACAGAATTAGTTTGGGCTCATACATCTTTGATTAATGACCGAAATGTAAAGACCAGGAAGTTGGCCTATTGTGACCACGAATCAGTCACGTGGCATTTATGCCCTCGCTCAGAACGAGAGCGAGAGAGAGAGAGAGAGAGAGAGAGAGAGAGTGCGCAACAGAAAACTATTCACTTATTGATAAAATGTAGCCTACACTGGGTTACTGTATAGTAGCATACACATGTAGCCTCCACGTTCCCCTTTCATAATATGCAATTGCTAAAATGGTCAAAAAATATATAGTTTTAATATTTCTGTCACATAGGCCTACAGCCCAGACATTGACACTAGAGCGTAAGGTATCAGTGTAATGTTGCTGGTATGATGTCCATGTCTATTTCTATGAGAACCGCTTTCCTCACGCGTGAAACATAGACTCCACGACAAAACTGTGCATAATTCACGGTTACCGTCTCATCCAGGCAGTGTGCATGCTCTATCCTGTTAACATAGGCGTCGAATATAAATCAACAGGTAATGCTACTAGCGCGAAACACGGGTAGTGTGAAACGGCGATAAGGATTTATCTATTACCTATTATGCCTACCTTGCATTATTGTTGTTGTGGCCATGTTGAGCACCTTGAGACCTCTTTGTATTTTAAAGTGTGCTATACAAATAAAATCCATTTATTATTATAAGGAGTGCCAAAACCCAGTTCATTAACGAGAGCTATAGTCGTCTTTTATACAGCCTTCATTATCTTCATTTTAGTTTGCCATATTAAGTTAAAGGTGTAGGGCTGTAGGTCTGCATAACCCTTATCTACACATCTGGGGCACTGTCAGCGGTTTCACTGTCAACCAAACCAGACAAGGCTAGCTGGCTGGCGCTATGTGATGTCATCCACACGCGCCAGCTGACGGTCATTCTTCGATTCTTGTATTTACTCTTTTAAGGCTCCGCAATGGAAGTAAATCGTGATGAAGCGGAGCGGTGCATTGAAATAGCAGCCATCGCGCTTAGAAATAACCAATTAGAAAAGGCTCGTAGATTCCTGGAGAAAGCTCAAAGGTTGTTTCCATCAGATGATGCAAAAGGTACAGCTGCATTTCATCTTCATTGCTAGCAGTTGCTCGGTTTAATCCCATGGAAATTCAGGGCCCATCGGTCGCTTACTCAGTGAGCCGTTTGTGACCTCGTTGCAGTCTTATATACATTACTACTGTCGTTAATTAACTTGGCGGTATAGCTAATTATGCCGTTTGTATAAGGTACTATCAAGTGTAGCCTCTTTATAAGTGGGGAGCCCGTGTAACGTTAGGCTACATTTTGCGTAAACCGCCTGTTAGGCTAATGTACAGCAAATGTCCCATCAAAGTAAAGTCAGCCAGTGATATTAACATTATTCCATATCTTATGTTTAATTACCTCCTATACAATATAATTTTGCCTTTTGTTGCAATATAACAGGTTACACTAACGTTACTACTCATACACATTGCACAGTTAAGTAGACGTTCTGTCACTATGCGTGGACAGTAACCGACCGTGACAACTGACACTGCTTTGTTTTAGTCTTGCTAGAGAAAATTGAGAAGGCAGGACATGCCTCGAGACAAGGAAGTTCACCAGGAACCGAAAACGGCACAGACACACGACGGAGAATGAACGTCGAAAATGACAGTACCAAGGCCTCAGATTCATCTAAATCCTACACGTCAGAAGAATTAGATGCTGTCAAGAGGTGTTTACAGCATAAGAAGTTGCTTGCATTTTTCTCTCCAATCAATGTTTAATGCCTGAAGTATCCACTTTTAGCTAACGTGTTAATATTTTTCAGAATAAAACAATGTAAAGATTATTATGAAACCCTTGGGGTCAAGAAAGATGCTTCTGAAGAGGACCTCAAGAAAGCGTACAGAAAACTGGCTTTAAAGTTCCACCCAGATAAGAATCGTGCTCCTGGTGCAACAGAGGCTTTTAAAGGTATATTTTGAATGAAGACTGGTCCCCCACCCCCCCAATTAGTCTAATTTCAGTTGTTCCAACATGTTTACTTGTCTATGCTATTATTACAGCAGCATAGGTTTATCTCATTGTAAATGTTCAGCGCAGGGTTGGTTAAATAGTTTATGTATTCCAAGATTTTTCAAATTTCGTTTTGATTTGGATTTTAACCTTTGACATAAACAGTCGGAAATTTAAAGTTTGTCATTATCTAGTCATATTTTTGATAGTGAAAGTATTGTAATATTTTTAATTAACCTGTTCAGCTATTGGTAATGCATATGCGGTACTGAGTAACAACGAGAAGAGGCGACAGTATGACCGTCTTGGCGAGGAGAGGGCAAGTCCATCCAGTCAAGGCCCGTCGCCTTCAGACTTTGAGGCCGATATCTCACCAGAAGACCTCTTCAACATGTTCTTTGGAGGTGGCTTCCCATCAAGTGAGTGGGTTTTGAACTGAAGGAGGAGGACTAGATTGTGACTACTAGATAAATATGCAAATTATGTTTTTAGAGATCAGTCATGTTGCACTTTCGCATTGGTTTATAAAAAAATTATTTCATCTTTAATAACCTTAATGTGTGCATCTGTTTGTGCCATTATGTTACTTCTCAAAACATAAATATTTCTTTAATGATGTACCAGTATTTTATCTAAATTGCTAGTCTGTCTCCAGATACATTGTTCAAAGTGTAATTTTGCTACTGTGGTAACAGATGAAATTATTGCATTTATTTGTACAAGCTAAGCTATATATGTCCCACCAGTGCCTAACTGTAAAAGTCCTGGTATGGGTTTATGTAACTCGACGTTCTAGAATGGACTGTTCCGTATCTATCTGAATGTATGCTGGGATGTTATGATTCTTCTGTGTTACCTTTAATGCACTGATTTCAAATGGCCACCAACACAAGAACCTTCAGGCTTACTGATTTGAATTTCTCTCCTGGGTAGGTAATGTTCACGTATACAGTAATGGCCGAATGCGTTTTCAGCACCAAAGAGCAGCTGGAAGAGAGCAGCGGAGAGATGTAAGTCATGTTCATGTTTGTTCTCTTTTGAAATCAGACATTGAAATAATTTAAGTCGTTTTCGCCAATGGTTTACCATATATTTTTTTTAGCTTGATCCCGTTATGAAATAAGTAAAACTGCCTCATGAATTTTAGTCCAGTTTGTGCTCCATGCCAAAAAAAATGTTTTTATTAGTTGCAGTTTCCTGAATCATTGGAAATACTTACTGCTTATAAGCAGTACATATTTTGGAGTTCTAAAGCTATCACCAAAATGATACTAGGAGAAACCAAAAAAATGGTTGGGACTAGGACACCTGAACTATGAATAGTTTCATTTTTCAGTCAGGCTGTAATTACCAATGAAACAACATCTGGATGTAGGAATCCCAACCTGCCACTTACAGAAGTAAGCAAGAAGTGTTTACATAAATCTTCAGTTTAATTCAGTTTCAGTTGTTTTGGGTAGCCCCTCCTCTGCAATATGGTGTTTCTCCAAAGTGTACAGTAGAGGGCGCTATTGGTCTAATCATATATATGGACATATAGCGTTTCAGTTAGAGTTATTTAATGAAATGAATGATTAATGCAGAAGTTATTTTATGCTTTTAGTTAGTCATTCTTGTCCAGTTAGTTTCTGTATACGTGTCTGCATTTATATCGTTATGTCTACAATTTGCCCTGATACATGTGGCTTTTTTTATCCATGTGGTATTGATTGCCATTGTCTCTGGTAATCAGTGTTTCTGAGGCTCATCTTGACTTTGTTTGTAACACTTGAGCTCCATGCCTCCTCATCACGAAAAGATAACCCCCCGGTGTCTAGTCATGAGGCTTGAGAGGGACACTCCAGCTAATCAGGTTTTTTTCCTTGACCCCCCCCCATAGGGAGGATTGGCCTTCTTCGTACAGATCCTGCCTGTCCTCATCCTTGTGATAGTGTCTGCCCTCAGCCAGCTGATGGTAGTCAACCCCCCCTACAGCCTCAGCTTCAGACCGTGAGTATGGATCATGGCCCCTCACCTAACCCAGGCCTCTGTTAGTATCGCTGCCACCCTTCAGCAATCATTCAAGTCTAAAATAAATTAAATAGAGTAGAATAGATACAATAGAAGAGCTTTGATTGTCATTGTATTTGCATATAACGAAATTTGGAAATGTCCCCAAAGCACATTGTTGGAACTCATATTTGATGGTCATCATTTTATGCTTATGGTGAAGTATTTAGCAAACACTTTTATCCAAAGCAGCTTACAAAACACATAAAAAACTAAAAATATATATTTTTTAAATCAAGAATAAAACTCGCTATGAAATGCGTTGTATAGTCTGTAGGCTGTTCCTCCTTTGGCCCATTCATCAGAGGTGCAGGGTGAGTGATCTTGCACACAGTTCATCAGCAGGCCTTTTGTGCTGTTAAGTATTAAACAGATCTCTGGATCTGGCCTCTGGCTAATCCCCCACCAAATAGTGTAATTAACAATAAGATCATGTGAGAGTGGGAACAAATTACACAACAGGCTTATCCATGATTGGGAGCAAAAGTAATCCCCCCTGTTGATTTTGATGGAGGTTTGAGCATGGCTCGTGTAATGCCGATAAACAGTATTTCAGAGGGAAGCGAGCCGAATGGTGATATGGTTCTGACCTCCATGGGGTTCAGAGGGCTGAAGATGTATCACTCACTTGGGGAGGAAAAGGGATTGATCCCTTGGGTGCCTGGGGCAGTGGTTTTGGTGAGATGGTGATAAAACGGCAGCTTCTCCAGTACGTGTCGGTGCTATCTTCAGAAGAACCTGATCAATGTCTTATCATGTTTGCACAGAGACCAGTTCTTTCTTGCCCCTTCAAGTCTTGCGCTCTCAGCAATATCTTCATCCTGTTCTGTCACCCCAGGTAGTCAGTCTACTACAGAAACTCAGTTGAATTGAAGACATTATTGCTAGATGCATGAAGGTAGATGGCTACAGTCACAAGCTCTTGAAAATACACAGTGAAAGTGTATGGAAATAAATTGCGTTTCAGAGAATTGGTCTTAATTGTAATATATGAACTCGTAGTAACAAGAATCAAAGGCAGTTGTGGGATATTTGGCATATTTCAGCATACTGGGTGGTGAAAGGTTTTGACGTGCCACTCTTGTTTCAGCATTGTTAAACCAAACCAACTACTGTAAGTAGTAATATTTTACCTTGTGCACAGTCTGACAGAAATACTGACACACTTTAATTTGCTCATCATAGCAATAGCCCTACAAAAAACCCTGTAAGTGTTCATATTGAAAAATGCTTACAAAGGCATCATGAGATGCAGAAGTGACCACAGACTGTGTTACACACTGCTCTAGGCTGACCTTTGCTCCCCAGTCAGCTCCAGGGGTCAGACCAAAGCGTTGAGAAAGCTTCCACCATCCCTCTAGTCACGTACTGAGTTGCAGGTCAATGGCCCCTAGATGTCTGTTCCACCTCCAGCCCTACACACACACACACACACACAAACACACACACACACACACACACACACACACACACACACACACACACACACACACAGGTGCCTTTATCTGAGCATTGAGGGAAGACTCACAAAGAGAGGTCATACACATGAGCCTCCTGCTCAGCCATCTGCACTCACAAGATCTCAACATCCTGAGGTTTGCAAAACGCTTGTGGGCAGACATGTAGTCAGGTTCTGTTGTGAAGCATGCTTGACATGCTCACATGATTCTCCACAAATGTCTCAGTTTAGCATACATGCATTTTTAGGGATATATGTCTGTTACCTGTTTGTGATTATCACATTACATGACACAGATGGTTATTTCAACTCATTGTGTTCCACTGTAGTATATTTGCCATAAACTACTGGTTCCATTTTTCGTTTGTTACTGTACAAATTCGCTCTGTTATCTTATGGAATGATTGTTTTATGTGTGATTGGTTTGAAATTCATGCGTCATGCCACCAGCCCAAGTAGCAGATGTTTATTTTCTATATTCCACTGCCTCTTGTGTACTGAAGTACTCTGGTGAACTTAGTATATCACATGTATGGCCTAAAGCTCCCCACAAAATTTGCCACTTTTTGAGGTATGATTTTATAGGCAACTACTTTTGGTACCATTCAAATTAATTTTAATGGTATATGGTTATGTGAAGGACCTAGAAACACACCCGCCTTTCCCACTAGCCGTCCAAGCTATGCACTATGTAGTTCTGTTGTCTGGGATTGGAACAACCTGTGAACCTTGACGGCATGACATCGGCAACTTTTTTGACACAAGACGCCAGATAGCATGACGGCAAGCTTTAATCTGTGCCAACTGGAATATAAGGGGTGTCTGAGGCTTTTGCATGGTTGTAAGTTTTAGACTAAAGCTCCATTATGTTGCTTTAAGGAAAGGTGACTTTATCACAGTCTAAGGATTGAGTAGTCAGGAACACTGCTCCAATGGTAAAAACAGGGAGGAAGTGGAATCTATGCACAAGGTTCAACATGCACAAGGTGCATTACAGTTTAGGGATTTCATTGGGCAGGTATAGGAGCAGGATGTGTTAAGACAAGAAAGATCTGCTGGAGAGAACTTCCGGTTATGGCAAGCACACACAAGACCAGTCAAGATAGGTGTTAGAGGCTTTGTAGCTAAATCAACCACAACACTTTTGTTCGATTTTGGTATAAGGATGGTCACTCAGAGGCGTACACTGCTGCTCAGGTTCTTTTGTTGGGCAGTCATGTTAGTGTGTTAAGCACTTGTGGATTTCAGACAGCGCATGTTGTACTATGAAGGAGGGCCTTTACGGATCCGGGGTACAACATGCAACGCGTGTTATGGCTGTCTCCAGCCAGTTGTGCGTTGTATCTGTGGGCGGGCAAATGATATATTGTTTAGGTTGCTAGCTATGAGCACTTGCATGTGACGGTGAGAGGATTGGGCGCTGTGGCAAGTGCTCAACCAATAGCACAAGGAATTTAACGTCTTTTCCTGTGTACCTCAACTAAAAAAAAAAGAAAGGGAAATAAAGGTGTGAAGGAAAAGAGAGGCTAAGACAATTAAACACGGTTTTCCTTTCCACTGTTCCCAGGTCAGCAGGCCACACCAACAAAAGGCTGACGGAGCACCTGAGGGTGCCTTACTACGTAAATGAGAAGTTTTCAAGAGAGTACAGCGGAGGCAATCTGAAAAGTGTGGAGAGGAGCGTGGAGGACGACTACATCTCCAACCTCCGAAACAACTGCTGGAAAGAAAAACAACAGAGTGAGTTTGCCTTCCCTGAAAGGCCTTTTTAGGTTACACAGCCCAGCTGAGGTGATCTCTGCATCCTGTGAAGTCATGTATACATTTGTGGATGTTGAATGTAAATTAACAATTGTAAAAGGTACTGATAGATCTTTTCTTCAGTGACAGTTTAACAGGAACAGTAATGGAAAAGGTTGTTTAATTTTCATTCAATAATTAGGCCCAACCTGTGTTGAAGAGTAGACATTTTTTTGTACTTATAGGCTGTGAAAAGTCATGGAAATTTCATTAATGGTCCTTGTAAATTCATGAAATCCCTGCCATTTATTTTGTATGCATCACTATGAATTTGCATGCACAATGTTTTTGGTATACATACAGTTAGGTCCATAAATATTTGGACATTGACACAATTTTCATAATTTTGGCTCTGTACACCACCACAATGGATTTGATATGATATCAATATGTGCTTTAAGTGCAGACTTTCAGCTTTAATTTCAGGGTATTTACATCTAAATCAGGTAAACGGTGTAGGAATTACAACACATTTGATATGAAGCCCCCTCTTTTTAAGGGACCAACTGTAATTGGACAAACTAACATAATCATAAATCTAATTATCACTTTTAATTCTTTGTTGCAAATCCTTTGCAGTCAATGACAGCCTGAAGTCTGGAACCCATAGACATCCCCAGACGCTGGGTTTTGTCCCTGGTGATACTCTGCCAGGCCTCTACTGTAACTGTCTTCAGTTCCTGCTTGTTCTTGGGGCATTTTCCCTTCAATTTTGTCTTCAGCAAGTGAAATGCATGGATTCAGGTTAGGTGATTGACTTGGCCATTGCAGAACATTCCACTTACTTGCCTTAAAAAACTCTTTGGTAGCTTTTGCAGTATGCTTCAGGTCATTGTCCATCTGCACTGTGAAGTGCCGTCCAATGTGTTCTGAAGCATTTGGCTGAATATGGCAAGGTAATATTGCCCCAAACACCTCAGAATTCATCCTGCTGCTTTCATCAGCAGTCACATCATCAATAAATACAAGGGAACCAGTTCCATTGGCAGCCATTCATGCCCACGCCATAACACTACCTCCACCATGCTTCACTGATGAGGTGGTATGCTTTGGATCATGAGCAGTTCGTTCCCTTCTCCATACTCTTCTCTTCCCATCATTCTGGTACATGTTGATCTTTGTATCTGTCTATAGGATGTTGTTCCAAACTGTACAGGCTCTTTTAGATGTTTTTTGGCAAACTCTAATCTGGTCTTCCTGTTTTTGAGGCTTATCAATGGTTTACATCTTGTGGTGAACCCTCTGTATTGACTCTTGTGAAGTCTTCTCTTGATGATTGACTTTGACACAGATACGTCTACCTCCTGGAGAGTGTTCTTGATCTGGCCAACTGTTGTGAAGGGGTTTTTCTTCACCAGAGAAATAATTCTTCTGTCATCCACCACAGTTGTTTTCCATGGTCCTCCGGGTCTTTTGGTGTTGCTGAGCTCACCAGTGTGTTCTTTCTTATTAAGAATGTACCAAACAGTTGATTTGGCCACACCTAATATTTTTGCTATCCCTCTGATGGGTTTGTTTTGATTTTTCAGCCTAATGATGGCTTGCTTCACTGATAGTGACAGCTCTTTGGACATCATATTGAGAGTTGACAGCAACAGATTCCAAACGCAAATACCACACTTGAAATAACTCGAGACCTTGTATCTGCTCCTTGAACAGCCTGGTAAATGAAAAAAAACGAGGGAATAACACACACCTGGCCATGGAATAGCGTAGCAGCCTATTGTCCAATTACTTTTGGTCCCTCAAAAAGGGGGGGCCACATATAAAATGTGTTTTAAATCCTACACCATTCACCTGATTTTGATGTAAATACCATCAAATTAAAGCTGGAAGTCTGCACTTAAAGCACACATTGGTTGTTTCATTCAAAATCCATTGTGGTGGTGTACAGAGCCAAAATGATGAAAATTGTGTCAATGTCCAAATATTTATAGACCTAACTGTGTGTATAAATGCGAATAGAGATAAGGCTGCTAGATTAGTGGGCTGTGCATTTTGCATTGGCTTACAGTCATATCAATGATTTCCGATCTGATCGTTCATCGTTGGAAGGTGAAGATGTCCCTTTTATTGGCACTTCCTCATTTTCCAACTGGCCAGACGGTAACCTTCAGTCCTGTGGTTATAGTGACCCTCTTTTTAAAAACACTTAGTTCTCAGGTCCAAAAACCTTCTCCTTGGCAAACATTTGTAAACAAAGTTTTGAACTAGTCATAATTTCAGTAACCTCTTAAAGAGACTGGTGAATGGTCTGGATGTAGCGAGTGGGTTCCACTCACCCTACAGAGGTACCCTACAGATGAGAAAGGAAAGGAAACACTGTAGATGTTAACAGGATTCAATCACACCTGACTGTATTCGTTTTCTTCTGTATTCATTTTAACTGAACTTCCTTTTTCATTGTGAAGTATGTAGTAGCTGCAGTGACGCCCCACTGAACCTTTCACGCTTTGTCTTTCAGAGGAAGGGCTGCTGTATCGAGCTCGGTACTTCGGTGACAGTGAGCTGTACCAAAGGGCTCAAAGGATGGGTACACCTAGCTGCTCAAGACTATCTGAAGTCCAGGCTTCCTTAAATGGATAAAGACTCTAGCAACAAAACAAAAACAGGTGATTGCACTGTACTATCCACTGCTAGAGTTTTAGGTGTGGTGAGAGATTGAGAGGGTATGTGGGGCATGTCGATATGCAAATTAGTGTGTCCAAATTCGTTCATGTTCTTACATTACATTTTATTCTGTGACCTTTGTCTCTCCTAGGTATTCTCCAAAATCAACATTTAAAAAAAGAAGAGGTCTTTTCACGGAAAGGAAAGAAAAAAAGAAAAAGAAACTGAGCAAACAACTTTAGACTGTTTGTCAACCTCACCACACAAGATATTCACAAACCGAACCAGGCTGCGCTCTCCTTTGTGTCCGTGATGAGGCATGTGGGCTCAGGCAGAGCCGCTCTGTCTGGACTCCTTTAGATTAGCTGGCCTCCATGCTTCCACATGGGGCCCCATGACCAGGGCTGGGCTCCCACCAAAAGGGCCCTTGACAATGCACTGATGTCTGCTGCTTTGGGAAGGAATCTGAGAATGTAAGATTTAGGGGTAGGGCCAATTGGAATGTGACAAGGAGGCAACTGTAACATAGCAATGTAGACATTACCAATGAATCGGAGTAGGTATTTTGCATATGTGCTATTTATTTATGTATGTATTTATTTAAGTTATGAGATCCCTGAGATTGAATTTAACGAGAACATGCAGTCACTACATTTGTGTATATCTGATTGACACATTTTTATCTATGCAGGGTGTCTTTTTATTCCTATAAATTAGGACCATAAACCAACAGCTTCTGCACACAGAAATAAACTTATGAATGCCCCGGACGATGGTATTTCTACACGTAATTTCAGAGGTGTTTTATTCAGGAGAAAATGTTTTTACAGCACTGTTTGTAGAGGGCTTTTTATCAAGCACTTGGAGTGAGCCACAAAACCGTCACCTATATTCACTGGAACAGAAGAGGCTGTGGCTCAATCAAGTAGTTCCCTGAATCCCTGCACGTCCCTTCACTGAATGTGTTCCAGCACAACCAGTGGATTTTTTTTAATTTTTTTTAGTTCCTCTCCCCACTTCCAATTAATATCATACGTGCCACACTGCATGTGCTGGTGTCTGAGGCTGTGGTTTTGGGATGTGAGCCATCATTCAGACTGTCAAGGCCTTGTAGTCACCTCAGGATATTGCAAAATCGTGTGCGCACTCGGCCCACTGAGCCAGGAGAGACTGCTCGTTCACAACTCCAGTAGCTTGTTGCGAGCCTTAGTCAGTCATGATCTCATTTCAGCTCCTATTGTAAGCATGTCTTTGCACTGCCCCCTTGAATATTGTGCCAGCATGTAAATTAGGAGCCTGACAAACCCCTTAGTTAGACACTGGGGTCAGATAACTTTTGTGTTTAGAGGTTCTGCAGCTCAAAACCTATGGCTGCAGGCCAACCACAGTTCAAGTGACATGACAGAGCTATCCAATTATCTGATCAGTTTTCAACCTTTATTAGAGTTCATAATGATCAGGTTCTCAGGGCATGTAGGAGAAATATGAACATCCCATCTCAGCACAGCCTTTAAATTCTCTTAACTTTCTGAATAGAAGGTTCTGGCTTTTCTCAAGTTGTGTTAGTTCTATGCAACCATGTGTATAGTTTCGAGATTTAGAAAAGATGTACCCATAAGCAAAGTAATTTGGAGTTGGCCAACTCATTTATTCATGAAAAGCTGGAATTCCTGTGCATATAAAATTCAACAACTTCACACAATGTTTGTAAAAATAATTTATTGTCTGTAGTTTCCTTGATGAAAGTACAAAAAACAGTGCAATGACCATATTTGAATATCAAATAAATTACGCATGTGAATATGCAAGTCAGTCAAAAGCTTTTAAATGAGTAGACAAAGAACTGCTAAACATGTGAACACTGAACAAATGCAAATATGCAATGAGACACCAGAGGGTGTACTGAAGTGAGATAACTGAACAGGTATATAAAAAAAAGTAAGATAAAAAATGGATAACTTCGTAATAATCTTAAAACAGGCCACATGCTACATGACCCACAGCGTGCTGCCTAGGTCTGGTTTCCACAGAAACTGAGGTAAACGTTTTCAGAGTAACAAACTTTACACAAAAAGCACCAAGACTTCTCATCTCGTACAATGGATTGAAAACAGTGCAATAAACTAAATTTCACTAACCCAGTCACACCCCATATTTTTCCAGATAAACGTTACATATTTTTGTACCCTATAATGTGGTCTTTCTTATAGTAGCCATACCACTAAAGGCATATAAATGCTTACAGTGAAGACATCTGGCGTTAAAGTTACATTTGTCTTAAGTTCCGAGAAAATCTCGAGAGATGACATACAGGGACATCTACATGATGTCAAGACATTCTTTCATCACAAAGAAATAAATTACTCAAGGCATCTGTTGTTGAACAGTGCTTGAAGTCAATATATTATAACAATTTTTTAATTCTAGTTTAAAAAGTGCTATTAGGCTAGGTCCTGTTCAGCACTCTTCTATCAACAACTCCTCTGAACTGTAGAATTTTCTCTTGATGACCCTGAAACCAGTGCTCAGTCTGAGTGCGTGTCTAACAGTGGCTGCAACTTGTGATTTGTTGCTGAACAGCCCTTGAATCTTAGGCCACAGACCCCCAGAGTCCAATCTCAACACAAGTGTCAGCTGGAACGTTGGGACGACGTATGGGTCCACGGGTATCTGACCCATGTTTAGACAAACATCTCCTTGCTCCACGCATAGTTCGACAAGCGCCCCCCGCAGGCCACACGGCTCAGTGGCAGCCAGGTGAATGAGCTCCTGGCCGATATGTTCAAGAAGTTTCTTGGGAATGAGTAGCTTGCTGCATCGCAGTGTGTCGTCTTTGGCCTCAATCAGACGTCCAGCTATTAAGGCCACGACTTCTTTTCGTAGGGTCTCCTCCAATGGGTCATGAAACCAGTCGGAGTCGGAAGACAGTTCAGGTATGAAATAGGGCCCTATAGAAGAAAAATATGAGGATACTTGGAAATTAATGGAGATGTTTCAGTTATGGTCATCACTTCAAGTACTAGGCTAGTTAAACCGTCTTTTTACGGTATTCTACATTTTTTTAATTATACAGTAAACCGGGGCTATGGGCAGACAAAAGGCAATCAAAAGGCAAGAAATGCTGAAATATTAGTTTACCTGAGTCTGATAAATCTCCACTGCTGATGTCCGAATCGGGGTCCGAGATATGGCCAGTGCTGGCCGCTCCACTGAACTCCGTGAGCTTTTGCACAAGTTTACCCCAGGACAGACGCTTCGAGGCACCGTCAGCTGTCGGGGATGGTGGAAAACTGCCATCGTCCGAAGAAAAGCTTCCACAGAATCTCTCAGGCATGATTTCTTAAAATTGAGATGTCAAGTTTTCCGTGGCAATCTGTGGATACAAAGGACAGACAGTTAGCCCAGGCTCCAGAAAACAGTTGCACAGAAATGAATGAGGAACACTTCTCCACTGTTCACCTTTGATAGTGGGGTTGTCTTTCAGAACAACCAAATCATTTCGTCTTAAACATTCCCCTGTTATATGCCTCATGTTCAGACAGACACTGACAAATCATCTACTTCGAATGAACACAATTACAAATCCGGCTTGATAGTGTTAGTCGAAACGCTACAGGATGAAGTCGTCTGCTCTTTGTTCGAGCAAAAACCAAAGTAGCCTAAAATAAAGATTTCGACAAACATGACAGTAGTACTTACCGAATCTGAAATGATTTTCGACTTTGTTGTAAGTCCAGGTTTTGTGCTGGCTTCACTGTTACATCCAAGAAATCAACAGATAAAGAAACAAAGGGACAACTGCATAGACATTACGTAGCAACCGTCCGTTCTCCAAGCTAAGCTCTACTGCAAAGCTCAGCTGCGATAACAAAGCTCGTTAAATAGCTTCACAGCAGACACGGTTAAACACGCCCCATCTACACTTCTCAGCCAATCACATTTTACGACACGTTCGCAACGTTCCTTTTTGCCTGGTAACATAGTGTTCGGCTTGGATCATTGAGGCAGCAGAGTTTCCCCATTGTCTCTTGGACAGAGGAAAAACACTAAGGACACCTATTGTCTCACGTAGACACAGACATGTCAGGGCAAATCCTGTGCGAAAGTAACAATGTAATGTCATTGCATACTATAAGCATAGTTAATTGTTTAAGATATATCATCCAGATTCACAGTTGATGCTAACATTTTTAACCAGGATTTGAGCGTTTGCTGCATCCACCTTGGCATGACAGCGGACCCTTTCTAATAACTTAATATAGTCGCTGCAGTTTACATCTTCGCAGGCTGCTGTATGTGGGGCTATTAGCCTTCCACAAAGGAAGCCTCTAAACTCAAATAGCTTATTCAAGATAATGGACTAAACAAGCTAATGAATGAAATGGGTATTGCCCTTGTCATCAAACTTCTCACTTTTTCTAGAAGATTGTGCAGATGAAGGGGGATGGGCTGTGTTAAGATTTTACAAGGAATAAGAAGCTGCAGCTCACTTGTATAAGGATAGAAGGCGTGATGTTAAATTGCAAGATACAAAAATGCACATATGCATCAATATGATTCTTAGCATGTATGACGTCCCTCATTGTTTTCAGCACTTGTGATCAGAACCTTGCACATAATAACTGAAAAATGACAACAGAAGGTATTTATGGGGTGATGCAGTTGTAAGGATTTTTTTTAGCACATTTCTTATCACATCCTTTACAGAACGGATTTGTATTGTTTGCAAAAGACATACTTCTTTCACCCTTTCCAGTTTATTCAACTGTTCTTTGTGGATTCCAAAAAGTCTAAACTATGAAAGTGTTTTCCTGGAGTGCAAAATGTCTAAACTTTGGTTAGTATAGTCCTCAGGACAGCGACAAAAAAAGGGGAGGAAACCCAAAAATGCTGGCAGGCAGCTAAATATCACAGATGTACTGTAACAACACGTGAGGGCAGAACAGACTGTTCTGTTAGGGCGGGGGAAAGGAACTAATGCAAAAACAAATGCACGTGTAGGCCGTCCCACTTCATATGAGTCCTGTACAGATTTACATGAAATTGGGGCAAGGGGGGGAGCATTTGGCATCAGTGTTTGAGAAAGTTAGATGAGAGTGCTCAGCAAAGAATCAACAAGGACTTTAATTTACAGTTGTTGTGGATGGCTCTCTTAATTCATATTTATTTATCAAATTGCTTAATAGTGAAACTAAAGAGTTTTTTTTTTTTTTTTAAGCTTGTGCTGAAACAAAAAAAAGCCAAAAAGTGAACCGTAACTTTGAGGGCTTTAAGACCCTGGGGTGTGTCCTAGACAGTTGGTGACGTCCATCTGTGGATTACAAAGCAGACTTGAAACCCAGAACAGCACATTCTGTCCACCCACTGACGAGTCTCATCTATGATTGTTTCCCTCTTTTGGATGAAAACACTGCTTGACTGTTTGTCACCCCTTGGCAGTATATTTCCACAATTTCCCTGCGGTGCCTGCCAAAACACACTTGTAAACAGGTGTCAGATTGTACTGTTTTGCAAGATTGCAAAGAAAGGAGTAGGCTAATCCAGTGTCAAAGAATTCTCGACCCACTGGTTTTACATGATCCCATAATGAGGACATGGAGGATGTTGAAATTCTTTTTAGAAAAACAAATTTCACCAATGAAACACTCAAATGCACACAAATACATACATATGCATACACATGCACACAATACAGTGAATAAACAAAAAAGAAAATGTTATAGGTTAGTCTACTTGAGTTGACTTAAAAGGGTCTTAAATAGAAAGGGCATCACACTGATTGCATCATGAATATATATAAATATATACACACACATAGACAGAGGTGTTTTTTGGATTGGTTTTTTTTATGAGTATCTTCTTTGTGTCCCTCCTTGCAGTATATGCTGCCTTTACTACAAAGCAGCTGTCATAAGATATACAACATTAAGGGGGATGGGAGGGAAGCAGGCATGTGGCATAGAGCACGGTATTAAAATTAATGGGTGACTGACAGTACAGGCGTGTGGAAAAACAATACCCCACTGCTGTGCAGGGATTCAGACATAAGATACTCATTGCCCTTGGCCTCCAAGACCCCCAAGTGGTGACAGGAGGCCACATAATAGCGAAAAGACAAAAGGAGGGTGGCGCTATTGTTTTCAAAGACCTATTTTTTGGGGGACATCTCTCCATTGGATCTGAAATAATGTTATGTTGGAAATATTTTTTGACTTTGGACATAAACTACACTTTCCAAGAAAGGGAAAAAACATTTGTGTGAGAAAGATTATAGGAGAAATACAGCATCTTGCCCTGCCAGAAAGGGATCAGCTCTGAAAGACTTTAGACTATTATTTAAATATAGTTCTAGAAGCTCTTGAATTAGAACATTCTGTCCACACAAAAGCAGAAAGTGCAGGGTAATTATTCAAATAACAATACTAAGTAATGCTAATTGCATTCAGGGAATAGGAAGTGGCTACTATGACAATGCCCAGCGGGAACAACCAATAAACTCTGAGCAGGTGTTTCAACACAAGTGCCAGTTCTGGGTTAAGCAAACAAGCTTGCAGGTGCATTGTCAGTCATAAAAATACTTGAGAGAATGGTTTGCCATTATTTTCAGCCTCACTTTCAACAATGACCAAGTAGGGCTGCAAAGTCAGATTTTGGACTGGACCTGCTGGGCCGGATAGATATTCTTTGACTTGAAATGTTAAAGTAACTTTTTATTTGAGTGTCATTACCTTCAGTACTGTTGACATGAAGATTTGCAAGGAGCAACTGAGGTCATAAGCACAGAGCCCAAGATTGGGAAGTCACAATCCCAGATAGGGAAAGATACTGGAACACGGAATGAGCTGTTAGAAGCAATGCCAACAACCTTTTCTGTGTCTATGCATTGGTCCCTCCAATAAGCCTCCCAGCTTATGAGACTAGATGGAGATCAAGTGGTAATGACCTCAGAGGACAGTTAACAACAGGTTATATAAATGATGGAACTAGACGCATCAAAATTTGTGTAAACAAAGAATTTTATTCAAAATTGTATTCAACAAGGTCATTACAGAAAGATTTATGGTAATTCATGACTGTCTAGATTTGTCTGCCATAGCGAAAGAAAGGTTGACATTGAACAAGTTCGTCAAGAGGTGGATTACAAAATATTTTAGAACATGATGGTTTTGGCAATTTGAATATTTAACCCTATAAAAATTCCGACCCAATTGACATTCTAGACACACAGATAATTATAAAAAAATTATTTCCAAAGCCAAACTAAACCACTCATTTTGGTGAGTAGATACATCAGTCCGTTTATTCATGAGGTTGTAAATCCTAATAGCTGTTCAATAGGTTTATACCGCCATTCGTCTGCCTCCAGCTCTTCAACTAAACTTGCCAGCTTTTCCATCCGTGATACCTGTTGGTCTGAGGTAAAATTACCAACAACGTTAGGAGCCTGAATACATAATGTGTCCAGTGTTGACTTCCCAAATGCTTTACTAGTTTGCTTTAACTGAATACACACTCACTAGTAATGGCATCTGTATTGTGCCTTTTGCAACAGTAAAGCAAATAAACAGAAATGAAAATGCAATACTTTGATGAGGCCCAACTCACCTTGCTTCACTTGTTTCAGTGTTGTGGCAACTTGATAGCTGAATACAGATTCACATAAAAATCTATCGGAGCCATCTGGAACACAATGGGATGTGAATCGAGAGATTAACACTAACCTAATATTAACATGGTATAAAATGGACACAAACTACAGGGACCATTGTGATTTTTGACTTTACAATGTGGCCTTTTCTTTCAGGCTTTTATTTGCATGAGTTGAAATTGCCAGAGTACAATTATTGCATTGGGGGATAGTGACAAAACAAAGCTTGGGCAAACAGCCAGAATCGACCTCCATCACGCAGGAGGCCTACAAACTGCGGACTAAGCCTGCAGACTCACGTCAAAAGGCTGCCACGGCTTTTATGGTGAATGACTGGAATAAGTTGCTTTCAAATGCCGACGTTTTACATGGGACTTGTGTGAATGGTGGTGCCAATTTTAGTTCAATGCACATTACGAAGGGGTCCTAATTGAGTAACCTCATAGCTTATAAAGAATTTGGTAGCCTCAATTGTCCATTTATCCCTAAGTCACGACCCTTTGCACCAGAGATGTTTTCTACTAGGCTACCTTCCATCATCTCGCCAGCTCCTTTGGGGTACGTGTAGAGCACTTTACGGGGAGGAATGAGCTCCGAGGCACTGAAGCCAGATCCGGTGACAGAGCTTCCACTAACCCCTCCGGCAGAGGAAGAGGACGAGGATGCAGCCATCCTGGTCCAGAAGCCGAGTCTAACCATAAACAGAAAATAAACAGTGCGTTCTGTAGCGTATAAAGTAAACCAACTGATGTTAGCGTTAGCATGGAATGGCTAACAATGTTTCACAAGCAATTTAGCATTACGTAGGCAGTCTCAGAAAGATTAGACAACTCAGATTAAGACAGACAGCTAATAACAATCAAACACTGTGTACATTCACTTAGGTAACAAACATTACCTGCAGACGTCAACTGGTTTTGCCTAGCGCAGGTTGACGACAGCTCAGTAATACGCTTATTCGGGTAAAGCTAATATTAGTTGCCACCTTGCAAACAAGCACAGTTCGACGTGTCACATTTTCTCTCAAGTCCAAGGACAGATACAGCTAAAGCTAAGGCATAACAGATACTGATATTACTGATGTATTGCAAACGTTAACTGATTCCTTACCTGAGGCTCAATGTGTCGGTTATTGATTGTTTATTTCATTAAAAGGAACATAGACCTGGTAATTGTACTGTCGCCACCTAAAGTTGCGGAGGAACATCGCATCGCATATAATATAAAAAAGACAGCTGGCTAACCAGCGGTGCAGTAAGGCAACCTCAGGATAATGTATGGTTTTCTGCAATGAAACAATTTTCATAAAGTGCTACAACATTACTGTAAGATTATTGATTCCTGTATGGCTTTTGGGTAAGGTAAGCAATCAGCCCCGTATCAAGCGCTCTAGCCAATGTCCTTAGGCTGGCAGGCTAACTAGCTTGCTAACTTTTCTCACGAAATGTTGTCACGGTGGCTTTTTCTAGACTTCAGATAATTAGATGTTAACGTATGGGGGTTCTTGACACTTGCCTAAATGAAAAACTTCACGAATTTCGAACGGCAGCTGTTTTAGGAATAGACCAAGCGATATGAACTAGCTAGCCAGTCAAACAAAGTTAGTAGTCTCCCTTGTATTCAGAAGCCAATGACAGTAACCTAACAGAGCATACAGCATGTTTGACGTTTTAGTCAGATTGTATATTAAACGGAGATGATGCTATCTATCACTATAGGTTTTCCGGTAAATATGGAGGTGTTACGTCCAGTTCTTGTAAATATTAAAGGAAGGATATACAGAAAAACGTCTGTGAAGGAGGAATGCTATGACGACGAGGATGATTATTCTTGTTATGGAACAGGTAACAGGTGTTCATTGTTGTAGATATCGGATCATTTTTATAGTATTCATTTCGAGTGATTTTACTTTATCTGTGTAACACTTTGTTGTTCACAGCAAGTGATCAATGCGCGGATGAACCCTGCGATCTCCATGCCATAGAACAAACAGAGAAAGGCTTCTGCTGTGCCTTGGACATCCCAAGTGTCCTTCACAAGTTGGTACAACCCAATGTTTTCATGTTTTCAAATCGCAGTAATGACCGTGTTTGCAAGGAAATACCTTGTGTGGAAAGGTAACATTTCTGTGTGATGTCTTTCAGATACATCATTGGGAAGAAAGGAGAGACAAGGAAACGATTGGAATCAGATACAAAGACATCAATTAGCATCCCCAAGCAAGGGATGGAGGGACCAATAGGTGAGGCACTGTTGTCAATTCATTTCTCAGTTTGTTCAGTGTCTCCTCTCAAGTATTCAATTACATTGTCCGTACCTAGAATCTTTCCCCAAATGAGAATGCCACGTAGAATCACCTCACTTTTGCTTCCCACATGCATTTCATGAATAATCACTGGCTTCACAACTTGGCCACAAAAAATAAAGGTGAAAAAGGATAAAACAGCCAAATCTCATATGTAAATCCATAGCTTGTTTAAATTTCTGAGGTAAATCCAGGGACAAATTATGGCATGGTGTTTAACATGAAATACTCAGTAGGGTGTAAAAGTCTTTGTGATGAACTGATAGAACAACATTTCAAATGGTGCAGTTTTGACCTGAAGTGTGTTTATGGTTTTGTCAGAGAACACTTAGGAATACTGCACTTGAGTAAGTTCATTCTTTAAAAAGTGCTAATTTTATTTGTTTTTGTAGGACCCGTATTGCCTGCATTGCCACATCAGTGGGCCTGTTTATTCAGTAGGCGTTAACCAAATACCAGGATATCTTCAGCCCTTCAGCTATTTAGAGCTGCCAGCTGTACCCCTTTTTTGAAATGATGAGAAGTTTAAGTAAGAGAGTCTTCAGTTAGTATGGCCATCTAGCAACAGCTGTTTCTCTTCCTTGTTTAATTTAGCCTGTTCTTGCGAATAGAATGGTTTAGGAAAAGACATTCAGGAAATAAATTGATGCATGCATACAATCACAGATTTTTTTAAGATTAAACCTTTAGCTTTGTTTTGGCCTTCAGATGTGATCCAAGCAATTCAATGAAAATAATCTGCATTTCACACCTATTTTTTGCCATGAATGTGAACACCAGTTGTAACCCCCTTCCATTTATTTATATCAGAACCTCAGTTTGTCTTGTTGGCACTGGAACATTCACACTTTATTCTGTTCTTGAACTGTCAAGCACCTGGCCAACACTGAGTGCCCAATGTTCGATACAGGATTTCCCTTTAAATTGCTGGAGCTGGTATTAATAGAACACTCCGATGCCGTGATCTTTGATCCGATAAACTATCATCCTGTCAACTGACATGTTCTACCGTGCAGTGTTATCTATTATCTCACAGTATAAGCACACATGGGGAAGTTCCTTGTTTTGTTGCACGTGTGGTAAAGGATGCACGTGTGTCTGTGTTCGTTTGCACAGTGATCACTGGAGCGCAGAAGGCGTCTGTGGCGTCGGCAGTCACGCGGCTCGAACTCCTCGTTGAGAGCTTTCGGAGGAAGCAGCCTTTCACGCACTTCCTGTCTCTCACTTTGAACCACCCAAACATTCAGGAAGGCTTCCTGAGGTTTAAAGAGGAGGTTTTGGAGCAGTGCTCACAGGTAATGGGAAAGGTTTTATTTGGGGCATTTGCCCTTTGTGGAAGTGGGTGGAGGTTCAGACTCAATTGTCTGCAGGTCACTTTGTGCTGGGAGCGGTTTAATTCATACAGTTTTGCTTTGATTCTGGTACAGGGGTGACCAGTCCTGTTTCTTCAGATCTAAAATCGTACCCTTTTAATGCTTTAAGCAGCCCCGATTTAACATAACCTTCTCCTCTCAGACATTTTAAGTGATTCTGAGGGGCAGTGTGATATGAATATCTGCAGGCAGGATCTCCATTGTGAGGACTGGACACCTGTGGTTTAGTGACTAGCAGTCTAATACAGGAGTTATTAGTCTTGCTCTAGCTCGCCCAACATATCATCATTCTTTCTCTGCTCTAAGCACAATAATGAGCTTGATCAGCAAAAGTTTCTTCAGCTAATCAAGAGTTCCACTGATATATTCAGAGCATGGAAAGATCGAAATCCTGCAGAGGTAGGGGGCCATGAGCAGGCTTGAGACCACCGGTTTTATAGACCAGTAGAGTTTGTAGAGGTTGTAGTTATTCCACAGAAAAGACAAAAATCAAGAAACATCGACCCACACGTTGTGTTTTGTGAGTGGATTAATCATTTAGGTGTCTGCTGTGTTCTGTCGGCATGGCCTGATTAGGATGTTGGTGTGGATGCCAGCATCTTCCAGAACCCTGCCAAGTTGCATCTGACAGTGGGCACGTTGGCACTGCTCAGCGAGGCAGAAGTGCAGCGGGCATCTGAGCTGCTACAACAGTGCCAGGACTTTATCAGGTGGGTCATTTACGGCATGGCTGATCTCATCTTGCATGAACAAAAGGATGTTCTCATTTCTTTTAGGCTATGTGCTTTTTACGTTTTCTTGGTTTGGTGCCATACATACATTGTGCTTAATTGTACATCATGCTGTTGCATGCTGTGTTAATAGTTAACAAAATCAGGTTTATTCAGCCAGCTGTGCATGGCTTTAATTGTATTACTCTTGATGGATTTGATAGTTATGCCCTAAATCCAGTTATTCTTAATCACAGGGATCTGACAGAAGGAAAGCCTCTCCCGCTGGTTGTGTCCGGTATAGAGTACATGAATGATGACCCCTCCATGGTGGATGTCCTCTATGCCAAAGTTCAAGTCAAAGGCGGCTCTGACACGTAAGTGTGTGTAATTTGATTAGTGTAATAGACCTCGTAGGATATCCAATTAAACTGTTTATTGTAGGCTCACTATTAAGAGTAGGCTCACTCTAGGGATGTTTCAACATAACCGCAGTATTGTGAACTGGTAGGTTTTGTCATTCACCCTGAGGCCAGTTATTTTATAATGTGATGAGTTAAGACCATTAGATGTTAATGAATTCCTAAAGGATACTTTCTCATACAGTGTTAACAGTGTCTTTCAGTCATAGACGTTCTGACATGTGAATGGACACATTTATTTGAGTACCCAACAATATTTGCCTGACATGTTACTCAATGTTTATGTTTACACTGTAACCTCTTAATTGCATGGGTAATGCCACTTCAGGCTGTAAAAAGTGCATTAATTACATGCAGTAAGTCTTGCGCACTCATGCATTGAGCTGTATTGTGCAGGTTGCAGGTGATTGCCGACAGGCTGGTGGAGCACTTTGTGGCTGTGGGACTGATGGTGAGGGAATGGGACCGCGTGAAACTCCACGGCACTGTCATGAACACCCTGTTCAGGAAGGACCCCTCAGGTGAGGCTGAAGTGCCAGAAGGGACCGCAGATTATAAGTGCCTCCGTGTGTTTTTTTTGAGCACAGATATGAGGAAATTTGAAAAGAAAACTGACAATGATATGCTGTAAGGCAAAATGTTACCTTTTTTTGTAGGTTCATTTGGTGTGATTGGGCTGTTTTATTAGTGAGGTACATTAAGTGCAGATCTGGCTTTAGCATATATAGTCTTTTGGGGTTCAAGCAATAGAGTGATGTATTACTTGTCCTCAGCGGTATCTTTCTTTAGCTGCATTGGCATTTTCACTTGAAGACCCAAAGTTAGTTTGTCCCTATACAGTGTGTTTATTAAGCCACAGTTGCTGTCCAGATGTCCATTTTAAGCACAGTGCCCAAAACCTGCAGTAAAATTAGCCCTCCTGCTAAGCAGATGCCTCCCCCGGAGTGTCGTGCCAAATGAAACAGCTGCTCTCAGTGTTCAGTGTTTTGTGTTATTTGTTTATTTTTTAAGGCTTCGTCTACAAAAGCATCTTGATGTCACAGTCCCTCTGTTGTCCCCAGTCCTTCAATGTTGTCATTTATCAAGCGCATCAAGCAGCAGGGTCCAGTGCTAATGACCACAGAAACCCCTCTGAGTTGTCATGCTGCGCAGAGCGCAACAGTCGGCCGATTCAGAGGCCTTGTTGACGAGTTTCCCCAGCCAGAGCACCGATGTAATAAGGGCTTTTGTTCAAGAACACTCAGAACAACAAGTGGACTGGGATTGGGTGGGGTCTGGATGGGGGGGGGGGGGGGGGGGGGAGTCTGGGTTGGACATCAGCAGCGGCCGTAACCTCTCTCCATCAGGGGAGCACGGGGCCTTGTGAGGAGCCTGACTGTGTGTTTTCCAGTCGATGGGGGCAACAATGGTGCCCTTTGAGCTTGGACATGGAGCCCGTCCAAGTGCCTGTCCAGAACAGAGAGGGGGCTTGGGCCGGTCTCCGAGCAACAAAAAGCTCTACCGTCCGATGCTGTTTACCGGTCCAGGATGGCCTCCGTGTTTTTGTGTTGTGTCTCAATATACAGCTTTGCCTGTTTTGGACAAGCTGAACCCCTGGCCCACTTCCCTATAAAAAATACCTTTGGATTAGTCCAGGTTTGAGTGTAAACATGAGGGTTGGTTATATAATTGTATTCACTTTCTTCAGTGGAGTTGTGAAATAGAGGAGGTTTCATGTGATTTTGAGATTTTTCATGTGCGTTTGTGTGTGTTTTGTTCACTCGTGTGTGAATGTGTTTGTCAGTGCTGTTAAATCTGTTTTTCAGCTGAAGACAAGGGCGGCCATGGAAAACAAAATACCAAAGACCGCGAGGCATTTGACGCAAGAAACATTTTGCAGGTTAGAACAAATGAAATTACAGATGAGATCAGGGTAGCATTCTGAGTATTCAGGAACTTCCAAAAATATTTTTCAAGTCTGAAAAGGCTTTTTTTGTTTTTTTTTAGTGTTTGGTGGAGTCTCTAATTCAGGTCAAAATTGAAATAGGAAGACATTCTGGATCTATAACTTCACACTGAGGAAGTTGAGTTTAAGCAGGTTCTGCAGTATGTTTTCAATGGGATATTCATGTTGTTGATGCTGCCTCTTAGAGGTCATTTTAAAGAACTACAAGTTGTTTTTTAAAGGATGACTGCTTTGTTGCGAAACATCAACTACTTTTTTTTTCTCACCTCAGTATCCTTAAAAGGTGAGAGGTTCTGTATGCAGGTTTTGTTTACAAGATGTAAAAATGCCTTCTGTCTCATTGCACTGCAAAAGGTATCATTAAAGCGGTGTTTTTCATTCTGTGCATTTAATCTAGTGTAATCTAGAATTGTGTTTCCAGGCAAGACGGGGATGTATGAAATGCATGGGTATACTGACCTGAATAATATCTGCTTTACACCTTTAAAATGTATACGCTATTGTTGACAGTGCAGTATTGTATCTTGTATCTTTATCTTTATTTTACCTAAATCTATATTTATCTTTTATCTCCAACCCTGAAAATAATATACAACACCTTAAATTTTGATGTCAGCAAGCTGGCATATCCAGTTAGTTTATACTCAGGAGATATACAGCTGATCGATTATACATTTACCTTGACTGATGAATGAGTCACAGAGTCACACTCTCTCTCTCTCTCTCTCTCTCTCTCTCTCTCTCTCTCTCTCTCTCTCTCTCTCTCTCTCTCTCTCTCTCTTTCTCTCTCTTTCTCTCTCTATCTATCTCTGTTTTTCTCTCTGTCTGTTACTATTGTTAGAGGTTTGGTGAATATCATTTTGGCCAGTTCGAGCTGAACACCGTGCAGATATCCCAGAGGTTCTCCTCCGACTGTACTGGTTACTACTCCTCAGCTGGTGAGGTCACCTTCTCCTGAAGTAACGCAGAAATGCCTGGAGTCCCCAAATGGTAGGAAACCTCCCCTGATCAGTTTGCCTTTTTATGTGCCAACACAGTTACAGTGCTTCGACTGTATACATTGCTGTGAGTTACTTGCTTTACCGGTTAGGCCACAGGAACACACACAGTGTTGTTTCATCAGCGGCCTGGAATACTAGGATACTTACAGGCCTAGCCTAGTACTTCCTGAGTGGTACTTATGTTTTAGTGTTTTATAGTGTTTTATTATCTTTCGGTGCTCACTTGAACCTGGCCTGTGTGTTTGGAGCAGTCTGGGATGCTGGATGAAGACAAATGCTATTGTAGTTAGGAGGAAATGGAGGAAAGTATTTGGCCTTTGGCTGATCTGTACATAATTTACACGTTACAGAGGGAAATGTCTATCTTAAAACAGCTGGTCTTCTCCTCCATTGTGGAAGCCACCTGCCCACCATGTGATTTGGGTTGTGGTTACGACCACAGATAAAGGAATCTTTCATATATCTTAGAAAATTGTACTTAATGTTAACATGATTGGTGCTATTAAACCCTGTCAGAATTTGCGGCCCTTAAAAGTCCCCCATAAACAACAGGCTATAGTTGGTCAGCTCACAGCAGAGGGGCACAAGGGAAGGAAGCAAGCTTAACACGTACTTGGTCGAAGTCCTGGGAGTAAAAATATGGCCCAGACAATTAAAAAAAGACTTTTGCAAAAGTTCATGGACTAAAGTGGACATTCATGCAAAGATATCATGAAGCCAGCTCTTCAGTTGTGTTTGATGAAACGGCCAGTATTAGTAATTTCCAAACGGTTAACACATCTATGATTTGTGACACATGGCTAGTTTATGGTTCACACGAATTTCCCTCTAAGTTTGATCATAAATCATTCGCAAATATTTATATATTTGTAAATAAAATATTTTTTTACACAGAGATTTATTACACACACACACACACACACACACACACACACACACACACACAAAGAGACCCGTTCACACTTTACCTGGCAGAGTTTGCACTGCACCTCCTTTTTGTTAATTTAGTTGAAGGAGTTCCACACAACCTTTTGACGCTTGTAGTAGTGGTTTTGCGAGTTTCTCCTGTATCGCCTGATAGGAAAGCAGAGTTGGCATACTTTTAGGAACATTACCGCCATCTTCTGGTGGTGGTAACGCGTTATTTACTAGCAGGCGCCAGTAAAATATATACTAAGGACAAGGCGAAAGTCGCATAAATGATTTAAATATAATTTAGCTATTAAAAAATCATGACCCATTCCCAAAATATACATAGGTCAGTGAAAATATATGTAGTTACCACTACAAACTTGTGTCTTGTCTTCGTTGATATGAAACATTCAAGGGAGGATCCACAACAGTTTGTGCTCAGTTTGAACATCTTAAGAACTGGGTCTACATCTTAAGAACCAGGTCTACATTTTAAGAACTGGTTCACTCAGTTCACCAAGTCCATTTATTTATTGCATGCTTTGCATTCCTAAATAACAGAATACCTACACAAAAGACTACAAAGTGGATGTGACTTGTTCACCAAATAGCTCATTTATTGGTCACAGTCATTTATGAGCGGGATCTTCTCAATGCACTAAAACATCACAATAGCTTATTGGGCCGTCTTAAAACCTGTCAGTACCAGCAATCATTTTGCCAAGTGAACTATTACTAGTCACAGAATGACGCTGTATCGCTGTGTAAACGGTTTCATGGGCAGCTTTTGCGGTCTGACGGTTGTCAGGGTTCGCTGTGCACTTTGATACAGTGTACTGTGAAGATCACAGGATCCACTCAAGGTCAGACGACTCTAGGCAGAACTACAAAGTGCATATACTGGATGGTTAGTGGGAACAACTAGTGCATTTCTCTGTCCTTCACTTTATCACCATCACTGTACTGTTTGTATATATACAGAAAAGGGTTCACACCAAGTAGGCTATGACTTATCTTTCAGTAAAGGATGATTAAGAGAATGAGCAGGAACACAGAACACAGGGAAATACCTGAATCATGCCTTATATCACAGATTTCAGGATCTTTTTTAAAGAGTAAAGCAATATTCAAGGTACCATTAAGGAAGCATGTCTGCAAATTAAGAATCCATATATATATATATAGATATAGATATATATAAAGGGCTTTTGCATGGTGCCAGTGGGAAAAAGGGAAATGTGTGTATTTTAAGTGTTCCATGTTTTTGCGTTCAGAAGCCACACTAGCATCTGACCAGCAGGGGTCATCATATTATAGGTATTGAACATACCAACATACTGTGGCAGAGAAAGCCAACTGGTCTTCATCCGTGCAGCACAGAAATGGAATTATGAATTATGAATCCATGGTGGTAGATGCATATGCAGCGTGTGTTCCAGCATACGTTAATGTGCGGATCCATATGAATGAACTAATATGCCATATGGAGAGACCTGAATGGAGAAAAACAGGAGCAAATGCCTACAGCTTTCCCTTGGAGTACTGTAACAGAGTAGTAAGTGATATTAAATTAGGTGTGTGCGTGTGTGCGTGTGCGTGTGCGTGTGTGTGTGTGAGGGAAAGAGTAGCCAGGAGAGTCCAAAGCTGCTTTGTATGCACACCATATAGTAATAGCATGTGGGACACGAGTCACACAAAGACCAGAGCTGTGCCTTTATTCACATTCATACAGATACACACACACACACACACATACATAGATACACACACTCACAAGCGGTCCATTCCGCTAGGCACATAAGTGCACAGTCACATATACAGTCACACAGTACTGGCATCAGTGGACACACACTCACACACACACACTCAAAGACTCTCACTCTTCTTCTCACCCACTCACTCAGCATATCAGTGACATGTTTTCCTGGGCACTTGTGCACCATAGGCACTGGCACTATGCAAATGCTGCATTAAGAAGACTCCTGTCAGGGGGCTATTGATCTTTATCCTCCTCTTCCTCATCCTCTCCATTTTCCCTGGATGGTAGAGACTCCCTCACTCAGGGCATATTATCCATAAACTCTCTGTCTCCAGGGGAAAATGCCCTTGTTAGTGCCAAACCAACAGAAAAAAAAAACACACACACACACTCACACTCACACACACACACACACATGGGGGTGGCGTATCTGGCAAGACTCTACTCAGAAACGTCGATTTGTCCACGGGTGAGCACTGAGGAGATAGAGGGGCTCATTTGCAAGTTGATTACATCCAGTTAGGCCATGGTGCTGTTTGTCCCCCTAGTCCAGCAGTGGGGGAAGACTTATTGAACAGTGCCCTTAAATTTCAGGCACAAAAAAATCTGCATGTGGTGGCCTGTAGGACTGCTTATTCCTTCTTGAGATGGCTGGACACTGCTGACAGTAGCTTATCATTACGGCTCCTATTCATATATGCGTAGTGGTGTGGTTTTCATTACGGCTCCTGTTCATTAATGCGTAGTGGTGCGGTTTTCCAGCATCATCCCTGAAATGGCGACGCTTCCATACCACCTCTCTCATTAAAGTCTGTGCAGAACCAGGTCAATGTGGAGCTTTTTTATTGGCATACTCTTGGAATTACCATATCTCCAGTTCTTGAGATTTACAGGATATCCATACGTTGGTATTGGCATCAATGTGAGCAATATCGTTAACCTTAACTTAATCATGAGACAAAATCTTTTTTTATATCTTTTAAAAAGGGGGGAAATGATGCATCTCGGCCCTTTCAAACCGATTGAAGGAGCTTACCATCTCTGCTGCAAATTATGAAACTTCACAGGAACTTCAGAAATATGCCATTAAAGCTTACGGAACATTTACTCTCTGCCTTATACCGTGAAGACTTTCCAATTTCTGTTTTATTCTCAGAACATTTGATCCTCTCCACACTCTCTCTGTAGGTGTAATGTTCCACTTCAGTGTGGAAAAGCTGAGGTGACATTTTTTTGCTTGTTAAGAGCTTTTTATTTCCCCCTCCTTCCTTGTGCTTGTTGCTCGACTAGCATCTTTCTGAAGGAGGCGGAATAAGCAAGTCTGCCCTCCACCTTAATTAGTCAGCTCAAGACTCCCCGCAGTGAGCAGCACCACCAGTAACCCCAGTGGACCGTGGTGCTGCTCTGAGGATGCTCTCAATAGGGCTTGATAAATGAGTTTCCAGGGGCTGGCAGCGCCATCATTAGACACGCAGAGAGTGCTTCGTTGGACATCTGTGTCTTCCTCACAGTCCTCGTCATTGGACTGCACAGCAGGGTGGCATCTGCCCATTGGTACATCTTTGCTTGTCTGCCCGCCCACCCACTTTCTCAAGAGGTGGGGTTTGGACCATTGATGTGTCAGAAGATACATTCCATGTCCAGAAATGCAAAACTATTTTTATCAATGAAAATGTGCGCATTGCTGCTACCATTCTTTAAAAATTCTCTAGAAGAGGCCAGAGACGACTACTAGTTGGGCTTATAATCAGCCGCAAACACCGAATGCCAATGGCCAGCTTTTCCACCATTGCTACCATTTAAAACCCAAAGATAGTCTTCAAAACTTTACAACAGTTTACACACTGCGATAAATTGATATTGTGAACCACAACCTTGTTACTTCTTTAAAGAAACAAGTCGAAGTTTAAGTATTAGAGTAGAGTGCTACATAGAATGACACTGTGTCCTATTTACTTTAAGGGCACTACACGGTGCCCCTCATCCCATCTTTGGCAGCCTCCACAGAGTGAGACACACAAAGCCATCCCAAAGCCCTGAACTGTACTGCTGGGTGATGGCGAGCTGTCAGGTGCACCTCAGTGTCGCCTTGGGTCGTGAAAAAGCAGTGCATTTGAAAAGCAGCGCTCATAAATTTTCATGAAGCAAAGTATCCACTCCCCCCCTGGGTGAAGAGGACACTATTCCAGCAGGACTACCAGAGGATCTGCTGAGACTGAGTGTGAGTGTGAGTGTGTGTGTGTGTGTGTGTGTGTGTGTGTGTGTGTGTGTGTGTGTGTGTGTGTGTGTGTGTGTGTGTGTGTGTGTGTGTGTGTGTGTGTGTGTGTCCGTCCGAGAGCTGAATGCAGACAGAGAGAGCGAGTATCGCTGTCTGGGTCTCCCTTGAGGAATAAGAAAATGTCTTCAAAACATCAATGCTCTCCCTCCCCTCATCCCTCTCTATGCCAAGGTAGCCCAAAAGAGACTCCTGGCTTGTACCCGATCCTGTTTCAAAAAGTCAGTGCAGCTCACTTTCCCTCAGAGAAGATGTAGTGTCTCTTACACGCATCATAAAAGCAAATACAGACGGAAAACATATTTTATCACGGACCATAGGACCAACGTGCATTAATGCAATGTCCTGTCCCTTAAAGATCTTCAGAGTTAGAGTACTAGAGTAGAGTTTACAGGCCTAGTGGCATGGTGATGCTGAGGTTGTTTATTGGCAGTAGGTGCTCAAGCTGGAGCTACCCTGCTGTGTGTTTACCTTGTTTAACATGCAGCCATAGAGGCTGATATTTACACCATAGAGAGGCCCGCACACAGCTTCTACAGCATGTTATAGTACACATGCTGCTGCCTTATGTAATATGGATAGGGTTCTATTAACAATATTGCACTGTAGTACAGTATTAGAGAAAGTTACCTTTTCACTCCAAATCTTCAAATCCCTATTCACTAATAGTTACATTACATGCATGAGGAACTCTTAAGGTACAGTAACACCCCCCACCCCCATACCCATAGAGCAGATACATTTTATTTGTGTATAGGTCCCAAACCCCTATATACAAATATAGATGCCAACTCCAGACTTTCTTTTTTAATCTGTCCAACTAACTGTGATGTATTTACACTAGGTAACTAAACCAAACTGCTTTCATGGTTTTGGTGGTTGATCATTTTAACTGCTGTTCTTTTTTAATGATGGAATAAAAAATGAAAAGGCAAATTGGAGCCCTGTCTAGACATTTGGCCCGTTAGGATGTATTAACCTAAAATGGGTCAGATGATCTAGATAATTACAGGGGCTGGAGCTTTCACCGGCAGTTTTAAATTATATTTGAATCATACCTCTCATTGATTTATTTTATTAGTTAAAAAGTCAAAAGAAAGGTATTCAGGTTGACAGACACTTGTCCCTGTCTTCAAATGTATTGCATGATTAAAATGGGTAAAGCATATAAAGGCCACCAGACTGTTAATTACTTTTTTTATGAAGGAGATGTCCTACCTCTTCAGCACTAATGATTTCAGGGTCATTAATCTACTTCTATTTAAAATATCTGCCTTACAGCAGTTAAACCGAGCAGAGCAAACATCTCAGTGGATCGGAGCGTGAGCTTGCCGTTGGTTAAAGGTCGGCAAGAGCTCTTAACACAACCAATGATGACCTTGATGCCATAATGACATGCTATGCACAGCATGTGGAAAGATTAAAGATGTAATCAGCACTAAAGCAGATGGCCAGCTTCCCTTTCTACTTGTTTAAATATGATCTAACGAACCTTTCAGAAAATATGGCATCCAGGGCTCAGTCAGTGTGAACTGGCCAGCACATAGCACTCGAGTCAAGTATACCCAAAGTAAACTTCAGAATTGTACATTTCTAATGGAAGCATATAGAAACTGGCCATTCTACTTCAGGCCTCTGTCAGGGTCACAGGGAGTTTGGAAATAACGTCTACAGAAGTGTTTTGCCCAGAACAGTGAATGACTGATCTCAACCGTGCAAAGAGTATCGTTATTGTGGCAGCTTGTCACATTTCTTCAGGATGACCTTTTAAATGAGCCTTGGAAAGTCAAGAGTACTCTTTGTGAAGATGAGCCAGCTGAGGGAAGTCATGTTGTCTATTTCCAAATGACCAGACAGTAGACCCCCTTCACACATGAAAAACGCTAGCAATTCAAAACCCAAGCACGTAGCATTCTCTTCCCACCTAGGACACCAAGGAACTTGAACGTTTGAAACCATCGCTGCCAATGACAGAGCCGAGAGGGAAAAGTTCCCGCTCAGGGACCCCTGCCGCGTCCTGGTAGTGCGTGCGGCTAACGGGGATAATGCGGCCAGATATAGGGAGAGAGACGGTGGGAAAAGGCTTACAGTGAGACAAGTCAGCCAGCTGTTTAGCATTCCGTTCAGCAGAGAGCTGTGAGGCTGTCAAAGCCTGTTTACTGTGGCATCCATCCGGAGAGGAGCAAAGCACAAAAGCGTGTGACTCCTGTCAGTGTGTGGAGGACGCTGGAGGCCCAGGATGCGCTGGCAGGCAGGGAAAGTGCAGGAAATGTTCCATCTCCAGCAGTTTATTCTTTGGCCAGTCTAAATATTGATTGGCGAGAAACGAGCAACTGCTTGATAATCTTGCGCCCAGACGACGGGGGATATAAATTGTCTGTTGCGGTAGTGGACCTCGGCGGTTGTAAAAAAAATTGATGTATGTGTGTCATGTATGAATGTGATCATTAATTTTTAAGGCAGGGATTTGTAAGGTAGTCAGGAAAGGACACCTTGGTGATCTGTTATAACGTGCCCATTACAGTTAAAAAGTTATTGACTTGAACCGTTTTTTTTTTTTTTTTCTTTACGATTTTTTTAATTTATGGGGATAACTAAGATACACTGGGAATACATCACCCTGGAGACCATGGATGGGAAGCCATGATTCTATTTAGAAAATTGCTTTTGTATGATTTAAGCTCTGCGAGAAGGAGTGAACATGTCATATACAGTGGAGATAAAATGCCAGACAGAGCTCAGAGCAATGCATCACCTCTGTGTAAGGCGCTCGGCAAATAAAGCTGCTCGTGTTTGTCAAGCCATAGGCAAACTTGACACACACCCAAGTCACGCCTTCACGATACCCTACTAAATTAAGTCCACACAACAAATAAGATTGTTTGATTAAATTGAATTACTGTTCGTCACTGGCGTTGTGGTGGACAAGAGGTTTGTCCAATTGAATGGAAGGAGTATCAGTCATTGAAAGCGTGTTGACTCTGTGTGGACTTTTGTTTCAGGCAAGAGAGGATCAAGCTGTGCTGATCCCAAGGTCAAGCAGAGAGTGTGAGGATCAAGAAAGACCAGTCTGAAATCCATGTTGCAGTGAGATGTGATTCAGACCGCCTGCGCATCTACCGCTGACTGTAAGGATATTATCAGGAGAGGCTCTCAAATCACTCACTTTGATCTGTTGATATGACTTCCCATTCACAAGTTCAACAATAAACAAGTACTAAAAGCAGTAGTAATTGATTGTGTTTTGTAACCTCCTGACTCCTCTTTGACTCCTGAATTTGCTTGTTCAGTAAAATTTGTTTGGATTTTTAAATAATACTAAAATACTGATAAAAAATAATACACCAGATTCCAGTGTATTATTTTGTTATTTGCACAGTTATACCACCAACATGTATTACTAGGTTATAGGCAGTGGTGATTTTTGTGGTATGATCTATGTTAATCATAAGAATCTCACCGGATCCCACAGGATTAGGGTTATTATACAATTTCTCAGATGATCTTAAATAAACCCGTCAGGTTTAAAATTCAGTTTTACTGTCATATGCAACTTAAATGCACAGGTCATATTTAATGTGAAACTGCCTATGCTGTACAAATCAGATCAGGCATGTTTGCCTACATGATTGTTTTGTTTCTAAATCAAAGAGGTGATTTCAAAGTGTGTGTGTGTGTGGGGGGGGGGGGGGGTAGAAATAGATCTGATAGCTTAATCCTGTGGCTCTATCAAAAGCTCTCAGAACTACACGATGGCCTGATGTTACATACAGTTCAAACGCAATAGACTGCATGTCAGTCATGATGGAACTTTCACTGAAAAGGGTGATTGATGCAGGTAAACAAAGACTGTGGGGAATTTATTCTGTCTGTGCTTTAATGCATAGTTTGGTCAAAAATATGTATGTATAAGTTAACACGTACTTGCTTATTCCTGGTGAGATGCTTTTTCAGTCTAGCAGTTCCGGTTTCATTGAGTAATGTTGATATGCAGTGCCTCTTAAAAAATGCGAGGATCAACTGCTGCCACATCTGTCTGTCTAGACTCCAGATGCATCATTTACACTGCACAACAAAAACTCAGTCTCATGTGCTGGTGAGGCTCCATCATGGTCAGGAATATAGCTGGAGTTTATTGACACATTCTGACAGGGGGATGAAAAGAGGTGACAGCATGACGGGGATTATGGTATTGAAGTGTGACATCTTCATGTACCGTTCCCATCATGTGCTAATCTGGATATGCTTCAACATACTGCTATGAATACAGACCTGGGGGTCAATCTGCCTCAGGTGCTATGCACACGAAGTCTAGGGCCTCCGAATCGGATTTACTTTTCACACCAATCGAATCTTTTAATTTCGTAAATACGGAGGCTGGCAACGAGAGATTTGCGTAAACACGGAGGCAGCAGATTGTGGTGAACCGACTGTAGTACATACCTCACGCCTGTGGGTGGCGCTTTAGCGCTTTATTTACACAACTGAAAAAACGTGAAAAACCTAGAAGAAGGGACTTCACAGCACGAGGATAAACACATTACACAAGACATTCAAGCTCCAATTAACAACATTACATTATGATAGTTAATATCAGTGGTCAGACTAAAGGATATGCAAAAATGAATTCTTTTTTCTATTGATAATAAAGAGTTTGGAACAGTAACATGACATGTCTGTCATCCCATTTCCCATGATGCATTGCTCCGAGCATTTTACATACATTTATGAATAAAAAAGCAAATTAAATCGCTGGCCAATTTATATTTGTGGTCATGAAAGTTATGTTACGTCTGAATAAGAAGAATTAGATCAAGATGGGGGCTAATCAAAAATCAGAAGACTGGGTTAATGTTAGTGAATTCGAGGCCCACCACGAGTGAGATTTTGAGGGAGAACAAGTTATATATATAGTGGTTGGAGATTGCGAAAAGATCACGTGGGGCAGTGACGTCATCAGGTTGCGTGAAACCGTGCAGACGAACACCAGCCCCCATACCGATTCAAATCTACTCACTTTCTACCCCGGACTGCGATCGTTGCGGAAACAAGGTGCGGATAGAGAGTGTTCGTATGTATGATAGGGCTATCGGTATTATGAACAGATCGGATGCAAACAAACTAGACTTCGTGTGCACGACGCCTCAGCAGCAAGGGGCGGATGTGTGGCCTTTACTCTTGCAATCTTTGCTGTGTGTGTGTGTGTCTGTGTAATATAGTGTGAGGATTATTTAGTCACACATTTCAAAATATAGCGATGAGGGGGCCAAACAAGGCAGAGTTGCCATGGAAACCTGAAGTCATTATGTCAAGGGCATGACTGTAAACACTCACAGCAAGTTTTATGTCAATTGGCTCACCGCCTGTTTGGGGGGCTTTGCTGCCTAATACAATAGGCTGTAAATGAAAATACAAGGGCTAACACACTGACAGTTATTAACCAAAACATGGTGGTCAAGTGATTCAAACTTGTTTTGGGCCTCCTGAAATGTGGTCCCAAATACAGCCGTGGAAAAAATTAAGAGACCACTTAAAAAGTATCAGTTTCTCTGGTTTTACTATTTATTGGTATGAGTTAAAGTAAAGTTAACATTTTAGTTTTATTCTATAAATTACTGACAACATATTACCCAAATTTCAAATAAAAATATTGTCATTAAGAGCATTTATTTGCAGAAAAATGACAATTGGTCAAAATAGCAAAATAAATGAAATGTTTTCAGATCTCGAATAATGCAAAGAAAACAAGTTCATATAGATTCTTAGGGGCCGATCACACAGGACGCGACTTTTAAAAGCGCGTCGCTAGCAAAACCATTGTTTTCCTATGGTACGGCGCGCCTTTCATGTGCGCCTTTTAAACGCCGCGCCTCGCGCCTTTCTGGCGGTTTAAAGGCGCGCCTAAAAGTTAAAATATTCTCAACTTTAAGCGCAAGGCGCGGAGTCGCACATTTTAGCAGTTTATAACTATGAGGAATTGTACAACTCCAGATTTAAGAATTATTCGAATTCTATACGGCGGACACATGCGTGGACCTGCGTGAGCAACCAATTGGCCGTCTCTACACTATGCCTTTTATAAATGCCTTTAAAACAAATAGGTTAGCTGGCTAGCTAACTGTAGGCACCACTCCACAGGCGCATAGGCGCTTTTCCCCAGGCGCCTCTTGCCAACGCGCTTTCGATGCGACTGCGCTTATAAAAGTCGCGCCCTGTGTGATCGGGCCTTAAAACTACACAATACTAAGGGGCCGATCACACAGGACGCGACTTTTAAAAGCGCGTCGCTAGCAAAACCATTGTTTTCCTATGGTACGGCGCGCCTTTCATGTGCGCCTTTTAAACGCCGCGCCTCGCGCCTTTCTGGCGGTTTAAAGGCGCGCCTAAAAGTTAAAATATTCTCAACTTTAAGCGCAAGGCGCGGAGGCGCACATTTTAGCAGTTTATAACTATGAGGAATTGTACAACTCCAGATTTAAGAATTATTCGAATTCTATACGGCGGACACATGCGTGGACCTGCGTGAGCAACCAATTGGCCGTCTCTACACTATGCCTTTTATAAATGCCTTTAAAACAAATAGGCTAGCTGGCTAGCTAACTGTAGGCACCACTCCACAGGCGCATAGGCGCTTTTCCCCAGGCGCCTCTTGCCAACGCGCTTTCGATGCGACTGCGCTTATAAAAGTCGCGCCCTGTGTGATCGGGCCTTAAAACTACACAATACTAAGGGGCCGATCACACAGGACGCGACTTTTAAAAGCGCGTCGCTAGCAAAACCATTGTTTTCCTATGGTACGGCGCGCCTTTCATGTGCGCCTTTTAAACGCCGCGCCTCGCGCCTTTCTGGCGGTTTAAAGGCGCGCCTAAAAGTTAAAATATTCTCAACTTTAAGCGCAAGGCGCGGAGTCGCACATTTTAGCAGTTTATAACTATGAGGAATTGTACAACTCCAGATTTAAGAATTATTCGAATTCTATACGGCGGACACATGCGTGGACCTGCGTGAGCAACCAATTGGCCGTCTCTACACTATGCCTTTTATAAATGCCTTTAAAACAAATAGGTTAGCTGGCTAGCTAACTGTAGGCACCACTCCACAGGCGCATAGGCGCTTTTCCCCAGGCGCCTCTTGCCAACGCGCTTTCGATGCGACTGCGCTTATAAAAGTCGCGCCCTGTGTGATCGGGCCTTAAAACTACACAATACTAAGGGGCCGATCACACAGGACGCGACTTTTAAAAGCGCGTCGCTAGCAAAACCATTGTTTTCCTATGGTACGGCGCGCCTTTCATGTGCGCCTTTTAAACGCCGCGCCTCGCGCCTTTCTGGCGGTTTAAAGGCGCGCCTAAAAGTTAAAATATTCTCAACTTTAAGCGCAAGGCGCGGAGGCGCACATTTTAGCAGTTTATAACTATGAGGAATTGTACAACTCCAGATTTAAGAATTATTCGAATTCTATACGGCGGACACATGCGTGGACCTGCGTGAGCAACCAATTGGCCGTCTCTACACTATGCCTTTTATAAATGCCTTTAAAACAAATAGGCTAGCTGGCTAGCTAACTGTAGGCACCACTCCACAGGCGCATAGGCGCTTTTCCCCAGGCGCCTCTTGCCAACGCGCTTTCGATGCGACTGCGCTTATAAAAGTCGCGCCCTGTGTGATCGGCCCTTAAAACTACACAATACTAAGGGGCCGATCACACAGGACGCGACTTTTAAAAGCGCGTCGCTAGCAAAACCATTGTTTTCCTATGGTACGGCGCGCCTTTCATGTGCGCCTTTTAAACGCCGCGCCTCGCGCCTTTCTGGCGGTTTAAAGGCGCGCCTAAAAGTTAAAATATTCTCAACTTTAAGCGCAAGGCGCGGAGGCGCACATTTTAGCAGTTTATAACTATGAGGAATTGTACAACTCCAGATTTAAGAATTATTCGAATTCTATACGGCGGACACATGCGTGGACCTGCGTGAGCAACCAATTGGCCGTCTCTACACTATGCCTTTTATAAATGCCTTTAAAACAAATAGGCTAGCTGGCTAGCTAACTGTAGGCACCACTCCACAGGCGCATAGGCGCTTTTCCCCAGGCGCCTCTTGCCAACGCGCTTTCGATGCGACTGCGCTTATAAAAGTCGCGCCCTGTGTGATCGGGCCTTAAAACTACACAATACTAAGGGGCCGATCACACAGGACGCGACTTTTAAAAGCGCGTCGCTAGCAAAACCATTGTTTTCCTATGGTACGGCGCGCCTTTCATGTGCGCCTTTTAAACGCCGCGCCTCGCGCCTTTCTGGCGGTTTAAAGGCGCGCCTAAAAGTTAAAATATTCTCAACTTTAAGCGCAAGGCGCGGAGGCGCACATTTTAGCAGTTTATAACTATGAGGAATTGTACAACTCCAGATGTAAGAATTATTCGAATTCTATACGGCGGACACATGCGTGGACCTGCGTGAGCAACCAATTGGCCGTCTCTACACTATGCCTTTTATAAATGCCTTTAAAACAAATAGGCTAGCATGCTAGCTAACTGTAGGCACCACTCCACAGGCGCATAGGCGCTTTTCCCCAGGAGCATCTTGCCAACGCGCTTTCGATGCGACTGCGCTTATAAAAGTCGCGTCCTGTGTGATCGGCCCCTATAGCGGCGTTCACACTAGACTTCTTTTTTAAGAAAAAAGCGCAGCCTTCAGCGCCTTTTGAGCGCTTCAGAATTCATGGATATTATGTGACGTCACTGTCTTTTAAGCACCGCCATATTTGTGTCTGATGCAAACACATTACAGTCATATCATACGGTCACAACTCACAGAAAGTTCAAAACGCTAGGGGATATGTTGCACTGTTGAATGTGACAACCTAAATATACAATAGCTAAAGATTTAGGGAATGACTGACCTGTAAAGTGAAACGCAGCACATTGATACAGTCGTAGTAATGGCTGTGTATTATCAAAGCTAGCAAGCTATTTAGCCCTTCACTCAGGAATTTGGCTACAACTCGTTAGCCAATATTGGCACTCTTGCCTGCTCAGAAGAGTTTCTGTACGCTTGAAATCTCCGGTTTATGGGAATGGATTATGTACAAGATACGTGTCAATGTCGGGAAAAGAAAGTTGGGGCAGATGCTTTGCAAAAACACAGTTAATCGCTAACGGCTAGTAGCATGCTAACATTAGTTAGGTATCATAGCTCAGACACCTCGCAAATCCTCTTAGACGTATTTTTCAGATACAATAATGTGGTTTGTAAATTGTACAGTGTCTATTTCTCGGTAACTTTCTAAAAATCTAAGCAAAAAAAAGTTAAACTAAAAACTTCTAGGTTCAAATACGATGGTCTACTGCGTTTGGTCGGTTAAACTAAGATAGAAGGTTACTAGGGAAGGTACGCGACTACCTACTCTCCTCGTCCTGATAGGTCAGCTGTCAAAAAGGCGCTTAACGTCACCCGGCGCCTTTCTGAAAAGTTGAGAAAATTGAACTCAAAAAGGCGTCGGAGGTTGCGCTTTTTTAGAAGTTTATAAAAGGCGGCGCCTTTCTGAAAAGGCGTCCGCCTTTTTGCTTTTTCCCATAGAGTTGCATGTAAAAAAGGCGCAGAAGGCGGCGCTTTTTTCTAAAAAAAAGAAGTCTAGTGTGAACGCGGCCTAATGCTTCAACTTTGGAAGAGATCAGGAATCAATATCTGGATAAACCGCATCTTTTTTGTTATTTTGACCAATTGTCAGTAATTGACAGTATTTGTATTTGAAATTCAGTAGAAATGTTGTCAGTAGTTTATAGAATGAAACAAAAGTGTTAATTTTACTCAAACACATACCAATAAATAGTAAAAAAAATAAAAACTGATACTTTTTTCAAAGTGGTCTCTTAATTTTTTCCGCGGCTGTATGTACTGTGTACCAAGTTTGGTTTTGATAAATCAAATCACTGCCGGATTGGCTTTGGCTGACGAAGGCTTTCAAAAATCCATATAAAAACATTTGTGAAGTTTGGTCTGAAGTTAACCTGTAGCAGAATTGCTGAAAACATTTTCATCAAATCCAGTATGCATACGTCACAGGGTGCCTTAGTATCCAAGGAATCCAATGGTACCTCATTTTAGAAAATTTGGCATATGGATCAAAATGTATGTAGGCCTACTTAAAAGCACCTCCAACTTCGACACATTGGTGGCGCTAGAGTGCCCGAGGCTGACACATGAAGTTTTGAGAAGACATGACTTCAATCAGTGCGTTAAACGTCATTACTTTATAAGTTAACCATATGGTTGTGGGGCTGCCATAGACACCTTAGCCAGAGGAAGAAGATGAATAAGAACATAGCTACGCAGTGTGTGCCTCTGCAGCTTCGCCCCCAATTAAACTGAAATTACCAAATAACAGTAGGCTAATACCCACTCTGTAGCCCGTGCTTTAGCTTTAGCGGCCCGCCAATGAAGCACAAAAGCTTTGACAGCAATGTAAGTCTCTTTAGCCTAGTAGACGACCTCTGCTTAACTGAAAGGGGTGTCGGTCAGGAGTCTACCGTCACATCCATTCACACATTATTCAAATCATTCCGCACAGAAAACTTCTGCAGTTTCATTTCGTGTCCGAAGCTGTCCTCAGGCCTAACTTGGACCATGTCTGATTATTCCATGATTTATTAGGGTTATTAATAACGCGGCTGCGCTGTGGACAGCCAGGGCCCTATATCGCGTACCTACACTCGGCTCGCGGGCCTGGCAATGTGCCCGGGCTCGTAAATCCTGCGTTTTCCGGAGATCGCGTGCCGGGCTTGTCGACGCCTCTGTTGTCTGTTTGAGCGTGGGTCATCCAGGCACTGTGGTAAACAAATCAAAGTCACGTATCACCTTAAGCTTATCACGTAGATAACCTCAACTACGGCAACCCCTTGGCACAGGATCAAGAGTAGGATTAAGTATAGCTCTGCATAGGCTACAGTTAACAACCTCTAAGAACAGGACGGGAATAGTGCTGAGAGGAGAAGGGGATTTTTGTCAAAGGAGGTTGTTGAAGCCTATGTCGTCGGGCATGAATGATTGATTGACAAGCAATTACCATATGAACACTGACAAGTTGTGATGAAGTCACAGTTAAAAAAAGATAGCTGGGCCTATTTAGTGACTTAGGATAAAATTGAGAAATGTACCCCTGTCAATAGAAAGCAGGGGCAGAGATGCGAATAATAAAAGGTAGGCTAAACTATTCAAAAGCCCTTGTGTCAAGCGGTTGCCTTGACGCAGGATATTTGCCGGCGGTCTCTCTCTCTCTCTCTCTCTCTCTCTCCCTCTCTCTCTCTCTCTCTCTCTCTCTCTCTCTCTCTCTCTCTCCTCTCTGTTTCTGTAGCTGTAGCTGTCTTCCTCTCTCCGTTGCTCGCTCTCTGGTCCACTCCCCCTCGCCCGTTCCTCCTACGGTGCGCCTGGAAGGGATAGCTCAGTTATCAGGTAGCAACGCGCACAGTGTAGCTCAGGTCGTGAGGAAGACAACAGTGTAACCGGAGGAGGGTTTTAGAGATAGATTTCTTCTAAGGTAGCTGCTTTTAATGGTCGGAATGAAACAAATTGTGTACGTTATGATCCCACTCCTTGCGCTGGTGTCCTCGGTGAGGGCTGATGCGAAAAGTGGGAAAGAAGCTGAAAATGCGGGGAATTTTATGGAAGATGAGCAATGGCTGTCAACCATTTCACAATACAGCCGCAAGATTAAACACTGGAATCGCTTCAGAGACGTGAGTTGGCCATTTTCCTAACTACTCTTCCGACACAACCCCATATTGTTCACCAATAACCATTGCTACTAAGATGTGAACTTGCAGGTTGTGACATTTAGGCTACGTGCACGTAATAAGTGGCTGTCATCAGAAGATGAAGATGAGGTTAATATGAATGGTGCAAGACATCGCATTCACGTATGTTTTATTCTGGACAGTGGTGTAAGCAGTGAAAGGGGTTTATTTTTAAACATTTCGTTCAGACAAAGATTTTTTTGTGGTTTTGTCTTGGCTTTATCGACTATAGCCATTTCGTTTGTAGGCTGTGAAGTCGGTGGGAAATAAGCCTATAGGCTATGAAATCAAGCATAGTCTACTTCAATGATGCTGAAATAGTTTAGTTCCTATAGAGAAAACAACGCTGTGCTTTTCACTCTATTTAAGGGTATTGAACTGATGGGGTATTGAGGCGCTTCAAATATTTCGGATAATTTTGTGATGAATTATGTGTATGTAAATAGACCACATGTCATAGTCCGATGAAGAGATGCGTTGCCGGACTGGGTGTTTTAATGAGATCACATAGCCACGCCCGACACTAACATAAAGTAGCCTAATATGACATTAGGAGTGACCCGATGCTAATTAGGCTACAAGGCAGAGCATTATTCTATTCCTGTAGGGGGGCGTTTGATCACTGAGGGGTCAAAATTCTAAGCTCGGGTTGCTATGTCAATAGATAATATCCACATAAAATGCAGGTTAATACAGTCATATTTCTTATATTGGAGTAGCCCCCTCCCCCCCATCCCAGTAACGACAAAAATCTATCTGCATGTTGTCTTTCACTGGACAAGTCATTAAAAAAAAAAGTCCACCATAATGATTGCATTTAATTCTAGGCTTACTGACTTGAAAAGACATATTGACAGTCGTATTTCATGTGTGATTTATACTGGTATATGAGAATGGGTGCACATTTCTCAGAATGGCATGTACAGTTTGCCTCTAGCAATGTGAAGTAGCGCTGGTAAATATCCCAGCTATATGCTTCCATGCACAACCAGCCAGCCTGCCTCTGAGAAGTTGCTCAAGCAGAAATGACTTTGGCCGCATTTGCCTGAAATCGCAGAAGAAGAAAAGAAACAAACCAAAAAAAAAACTCAGATGTTTTCCAGCACAATTCAGACCGACACAAAATCTGTATTGTGGGGAAACAGTGGTGTGTCTTATGCAAACAATTCCTAAGCTTTTGCACAGAGATTACATAAATATCCCCCAAAGAAACAGACCGGAGATGTGCCTACTGTATGGTTGTGGGATTTAATCAAATTGCAGGCAAGGCAGGATTAAATTGGATTCAGACTGTCGTTTAAAATAAATACATACATACATGCTTTACCGCCACAAAAGCAGCTGCAGTATTCTGACCTGGACCTTGAGTATCATCAGCACTTGTCCATCAATAGTTATTGATTTTTTCGCTCCTACCCTTTGCATATTAAATGCGTCCTCAAGCACTAGACACAGTTCCTTTTTCTTATCTGATTCTTCTACCCCTACCAACACCACTGGACTAGATCTATTCCCTCCTTTCTAGCAGAAAACATCTAAATCTGTCAAAGAAAGTAGTTCTGCCAGTCTCCCTTGAAGTTCAGTGGAGGCCATTTACATTATGGACTGTGGCACTTGCCATGTTTATTTACCCTCCTGCCACTCCTCGCACACAAGACAATGGCCCAATATCTAGGTGGCAGGTGACAGAATAGATTTTGGAGTCTCAAGTCTGCCAAGGAGTAGAGGTCAGTATAGAAAAAGAAATAGATTATCATTTCTTTGAATGGACCAGAGGTTGAAGACCGTGCCCCTCCTCTCCTCCACTAGATGTGACTTAAGCTATCCAGCGGCTAGGTCACATTTACTTGTTAAGATAACCTAACGTGTGTTCTGTCCAATACTTAACCAGCACCTTGGTTGAGAACAATCCAAATTGGGTTGTTTTTAACCCAGTTTTTTTTTAAGTGTACCAACTGATTTCTATGGAGAGAACCATTTGTACCCAACCAGTTGTTGAGAACCGTTTCCTATAGTTGCTGTGAACCTTCATACACTCTGCAGTTGGATGATTTTTGATAGGTGTGTTTCACTCATCTGGGGTAGAGAAGCTCCTTTGTTAGTTCCCCCTCTGCAGTTCCATTTGACAGCAGGCATTAAGAACTCATTCCCACTGCTTACTCACCACTTGCCGCCACCTCCATCCTCTCGCCAGATCAGCTACCATTGACTGACCACTGTGAAGTATATTGAGTGAATTAGAATGGAAGCTGAATAGAAGTAATCTCCACAGGAAACACTAGGCTATTTATTTCTACATGAGAGTGATTGGAGAATATAAACATGGCAAACCTATCATAGGTGATTGACATGATACATGGATAAAAGGCAGAAATGTTCTATTAAATCTCTGCCATTTTCAGGTAGAACATACAGGTTAATTTTCCTGTTTTTTTTAAATGTGTTTTTGTGTAAATATAATGAAAGATTAAACGATCAAGGTGGAGTCGTTTTATGTACTTAACAATGAATAATTCATGAATCATACCTAGTGTGGGGATTCTAAAGTGAGGGACTGTTGAATTATTCCAAGTAATTCCATATGTGCAGCCTACCATACATCAAAACTGCTTTCAAATGAGAGACTCAAGGAGTCTCTACTTTTCACAACAGCTTTTTATAAATTGTATGTAATTGCTTCCAACACTCATTTTATTTAGTGTCAAAGAAATTAGCATCAAAAGTTCAAACATAGTCTTACCTTTGGTAACCAAATTTCGTCACATTCAATCGTAGTCTCACCGGATTGCGCACACAGAGAAAAGATTTTTTTTTTTTACATAAGACATATTTTTTTCCGGAGGTGTGATCTGTTTCTCTTAGTGGCAGCAGAATGTGTGATAAGAACCATCAACCACACTTAGAGGTTTGACAGTCAGAGAGATGCTTGAAGAGTCTCCACCCATGTTAACCAACTTGCAATAGATAACATGTCACTCAAGTGTATTACAGCAGAATTGTCAGATGAATATATCAAAATATGACAAATAAAGAAACAAAGGATATGAAAATACGCTGCCAACAATTTTTTTTTGGAATAGATGACTCCCTTTTCTTTGCATAATCTGCTTTACAAATCACAAGGTCACGCAAAGACAATCAGATGCAACCTAAAGATCCAAAGAGGTGGTGTTATAAACCAGCTCGATTCCGTGCTTAATGAATAACCTTGAGCGTGTTGTTCATTAGAAGCCCACTCTCACCGAGAGGGAGAGTGAAGGACAGACTTATTAGCTGTAGCTTCAAACCAATCCTGACTAGCATAGTGGAAAGAGATCCCCCCAAACCCCAAAGACTGTTCGAAATAGGCAGGACACCTGCCAGTGGTTGTGGCCCTCATCAGGTGAAATGCCCGGCTCTGAGAGAACTGGTGCACACAGAGTCCATGGTCGAGGCTGCCTACGCCTCCGTGGCCTAGGCGCCACACGCTGCCAGCTCGTTATGGGCCCGGTCCCGCTACGCCCTTCAGCCTGTCAGGCATGGCTGGGAGCGCACCTGCTCCTCTGCCAGCTCAATCTTTAATGACGGGAAACGACTACATCCTCCAAACCCCCCTTCCTCGACAACCCCCCATCCTCAGGCAAATGGCTCCTTCGTTCTTCCTCTGTCTTTTTTTATCATTAGCGGCAGGCAGGCCGAGGTCGAGTGTGAGGGGACCGTCGGGACATAATTTCCGGGGGTCATTAGGGTCATTCAGCTGGGCGATGAGACTGAACTTGATGAGCTTGATCGCAGCGACGGATTCTCTCTGTCACTGTCGACCTTGGAGATGTCTTCTAGGACCGCAGCCAGCATGCAGACACAGGCTCAGGTTGGTAGGTTGTATTGTAGGGATGGATGTCATTTCTATGGCTATGAAGCCAGCATCTATAATACAGGGTGGAGGGGCCTAGGCTCCTGAGGATGAGGCCCCTGGAACACAGTTGCCCCTTCCAAAGCTGATTTCTAAATGATTGTTTTTCAATCCAATAAAAGCGTATCAACATCTCATTATTATCATCTCACAGCTATCTCATCATTAGGCAGTATTAGTCAAATATTGTGCTGCTGTGGACGGTTGGATTTGAGATATGGATATAAGCTCCTGCTTAACCACCAGCCTCTACCAGAGTCTGTTTATGTAGTGCCTGTTATATTTAGGAAGCCCACCATGACCTGGTTCAGCATGGAACACCAGCCCCGGTGCCCCCCAGGTTTGACCTTTAGTGGCAGGACATCTGTGCCCGCGTGCGGTTCGTGTCGCAGCGAGGCTCCAGCTTGCCTCCAGCATTTGATCATGAGCAGGCCTTTGGGTGTAATGGCTATGTGTACTAGGACAGAGAAAGCAATTAGGGATGAAAAAAAGATGTAAGAAAGAGGAGATGATTGCGCTACCACTGATGTTGTGGATGAGCAAGATTACAATTAGGTAGGATAGCATAAATGGAAGCATGAATGTGTATGTGTGTGTGTGTGTGTGTGTGTGTGTGTGTGTGTGTGTGTGTGTGTGAGAGAGAGTGTGTGAGTGAGTGTTTGAGTGAGTGAGTGTGTGTATGAGTGAGAGAGAGACATTGTTTTCTTCAGAACAAAGCTTTTGTGGTTAGGCTCTCCAAATAACTGTGAGTCATAAACAGCAAGATTTTAGCTAATGGATTCAAAGTGGAATATCGTGAAGGGCTTTATTTCTGTTATCCTTGATAATGATCAGAGGATAGACGCATTGTTGTCTAAATAATCCTCCTCACAGTCTGAAGGAGATGCCATATTTAGTTCTTATATTACTCAGGAACAAGGCTGTTATATTGGTTTTGGTTGTTGATGTTGATGTTGATGTTGATGTTTTCTTCAAAAAGATCAGAGCAGAGACAAGAAAAAAGAAGGGAATGACCCATCCTTTAAGAAGGGGAGACTTTGGATGGCCTTGATGTGCTGTCTCTGTTCTTGCTGCCACATGCAGATATTTTTGGCAGGAGTGCTTAATCGGACGTTTTGCCGTTTAATGCAAACCAGTCGAGCCAGTGAACAGTGAGTTTTGTGTAGTCCCAAAGGTATTGGAACACACAGCAGCCTCTGACCAGATGAAAATGAAGAAACAGGCACAATTTAAAGGTAGCGCAGAAGTGCCTCTACCTTTCTCTCAGAAAACGCAGTCGAGACTCAGACAAGATGAACGGCCGCGTCAGTTTCAACCATGAAAAGATGCACAAGGAATCTGTCCTTTTTTTCTGACTTTGATCTGGCAAAGTTGCTAAAATGTCAAGCTAAATAATCAGCAAATTCCACCCCTTACCCCCCACACTCCCACCCCACCCCACCCCACCCCACCCCAGCCCTCTGTGCATGTTTGCATTATTAATAGCCCCATCAGAGCTGAGAGCCGTGTCTTTGCTCGGGGTAGGAAGCCCGACAAATTCCGCCCGCTCCGCCACATCAAGACGAAGATGGAGTGTGTGTGTTCTTTTATTCTTCCTCAAATAGCCTTATCTCCGACAGACATCTTGAAACGTGTCTACTGCAGAGTTGACGCTAATGAGGAAACAAGGCGTGGCTTCTTTAATCATCACGTATGTTTAGTGGAGAGAGCTCAGACTTGCGTGTTGACAACCTTCAACTGTAATACACACATACATAACACTACGCATACATGCGGCGTAGCCATCACACACGCTGGAGGTTTCAGATAAGCACAGAAGTGCTGTGAGGAATCACTTGCTGAAGCTGCACTATTGTGTTGAACTTCACTGTTGTGTTGTGAGAACACTGTTGTGTTGAACTGCACTGTTGTGTTGTGAGAACACTGTTGTGTTGTGAGAACACTGTTGTGTTGAACTTCACTGTTGTGTTGTGAGAACACTGTTGTGTTGTGAGAACACTGTTGTGTTGTGAGAACACTGTTGTGTTGAACTGCACTGTTGTGTTGAACTGCACTGTTGTGTTGAACTTCACTGTTGTGTTGAACTTCACTGTTGTGTTGTGAGAACACTGTTGTGTTGTGAGAACACTGTTGTGTTGAACTGCACTGTTGTGTTGTGAGAACACTGTTGTGTTGAACTGCACTGTTGTGTTGAACTGCACTGTTGTGTTGAACTTCACTGTTGTGTTGTGAGAACACTGTTGTGTTGAACTTCACTGTTGTGTTGTGAGAACACTGTTGTGTTGAACTGCACTGTTGTGTTGAACTTCACTGTTGTGTTGAACTTCACTGTTGTGTTGTGAGAACACTGTTGTGTTGAACTTCACTGTTGTGTTGTGAGAACACTGTTGTGTTGAACTGCACTGTTGTGTTGAACTTCACTGTTGTGTTGAACTTCACTGTTGTGTTGTGAGAACACTGTTGTGTTGAACTGCACTGTTGTGTTGAACTTCACTATTGTGTTGAACTTCACTGTTGTGTTGTGAGAACACTGTTGTGTTGAACTGCACTGTTGTGTTGAACTGCATTGTTGTGTTGAACTTCACTATTGTGTTGAACTTCACTGTTGTGTTGTGAGAACACTGTTGTGTTGAACTGCACTGTTGTGTTGAACTTCACTATTGTGTTGAACTTAACTGTTGTGTTGTGAGAACACTGTTGTGTTGTGAGAACACTGTTGTGTTGAACTGCACTGTTGTGTTGTGAGAACACTGTTGTGTTGTGAGAACACTGTTGTGTTGAACTTCACTGTTGTGTTGAACTGCACTGTTGTGTTGAACTGCATTGTTGTGTTGTGAGAACACTGTTGTGTTCTCTATCCACCTGGGTCGATATAAGCAGACTTCTTGTGTTTTGCTTCCAGAAGCAGATACTATGGTGTCATGCATGCACACGCCAGAGGCAAAGAACAGGGATCCATTAGAACACTTTAATCACTGTTTATTGTTGCAGGTGTGCAGTCGCTGCTTTAGGAGACATTGTTCCCGCTAATACGACTCTTTCTCTCGGGCATCGCAGAGGTGGTTAATTCTTAATGACTCATCTGTTTAGAACACCTGGCCCGGACGCTGCAGCATCCCCTTAACGTTTATTGTGTGTGTGTGTGTGTGTGTGTGTGTGTGTGTGAGGGGGGGTTAATTCCTACTTATCAGCATGTTCATGGCATCTGATGGATCATTATTTAAATATACCACCCAGGCAGTGGACTGAAACATTTGAGTTAAAAAAATCAAACAAAACAAAAACATGAACGGGAGAGAGAGGCCTGGACTCATTCCCACTAATGGCATGTCCAAATGGGGGCCAAAAGACCTGGACCTGGAGCTACAAGCGTCCTTCACACCCATGCAGGTCCAGAAAGCAGCACATAATGGATCTCCGCTTGGGGCTAAGGACGCCCTCCATGCCAGAACAGCTTGGCCGTGGACTTCTGGACCGATGGGAGCCGTAGCGGACTGCTCTCACTCGGAGAACCGATGCCATGGCACCATGATTTGCCTTCCTCCTCCTCTTCCTCCTCCTCCTCCTCCCCCTCCAAAGCTGCTGTTTTCTCAAGGCCACACGTACAGAAGTCTTAGTGCTGTACAGTGTTTTACAGTATGATCACAAAAGAGCTGTGCTGATGCAGGATCTGCTGATGGCGTGCTCTGCACAGGCGCGTTTTGTTTGGTTGATAGTGGAGGACTTTATTCAAAATTAAAGAGCTGTGCGAATTGCCTCGGTTCTCGCTAATGGATGTGTGTGTGTGTGAGTGGGGGTGTTTGTGCTGCCTTTGTGAGATGGGTGTGCAGAATCGGACATGTCCTCTTAATTTAGAAACAAAGGTGGTGCACTAACCTGTGTGTGTGTGTGTGTGTGTGTGTGTGTGTGTGTGTGTGTGTGTGTGTGTGTGTGTGTGTGTGTGTGTGTGTGTGTGTGAAAGAGTGTGCACTGGTGTATGTATATGAGTATGCTAGCCAATTTAGGTCTGTGGAAAGCCTATGTACAAGTGAACGTATGTGCCTTGCATGGGTGCACAACGGCATTTTGCAATGTTTGCCCACAAGCTGGGTAGCGTGTGTGTGTGTGTGTGTGTGTGTGTGTGTGTGTGTGTGTGTCTGGTCATGTGCATTTATCTGTGTATGAGCCGCTCCGTAATTTGCCTGAGCAGGAGCTATAAGGCACTAAGTCATATTGGAATGACCTTAATCAGCCGTACAGCATGGTGTGAGCGGGAAACGCAGTAGAGTGCTTAATGGCTTTTTCCTCAGTTGAAAGAGCGTGCTAGAATCTCATTTGTGGCTCGTACACCTCCTCTAAGAGGCATGGAAAGGATCTTTGTATTGTCTGTTATTTTAATATCGTCAAGCCTATCATGAGAGAGAGAGAGAGAGAGAGAGAGAGAAAGGGGACTATGGAAAAAAGCATGAAAAGATTAATACTCCAAAAAATAACAGAGCGATTTGTGTTGGCACGCTGGATTGGGAGAGGCAGGGAGTGAAATTCAATAAGCCAGTCGGGGAAATGCTCCTCTTTGGACTTGCTTCCGCTGTCCCAGTGGTGTGCCATTTCATTTTTAAAATCAGTGGCTATCACAGTGACACTAATTGCTCGGTAGCTGGGATTGACTTGTGATTTTTTTCCCCAAATGTCTATTTATACCCACTGCTTCTCATTTCCCCCAATGGTTGCAGTGGTGCACAGAACGTGCACAGAACAAAGTCGTTGCAGTATTGGTATGAGCTGTTGTGGAGATATTTTTGTTGGTTTTTCAAAATTGGACAACATTATGACTGATATTTAGATACACAACCAAAACTTTGGATGTGCAAAGAATTTGCCTCAAATCTCAAAATGGGAGAAAAGTGAGTCATGTTAAAACTTTCTTGTTATGCTTTTGCTGAGCGCTTACATCAGCAGTGTCATGACGAGTCTCCCCCGCAACGCTGTCTTTCAAACAATCTCAACCAAAAAAAAAAAAACGTCCCTTTTCATCTGCCTCCTCGTCTATTGTTTCAGCGACATCTCGCCAGCCATTACCACACTGGGAGTGTTCAATTACTCAAAACCGGCAGATCAGAGGAGAACTGAAGCCGCCCGCCCGCCATAGAATGTCTTGGATGTCACATCGGTAGCTATTGGTTGTCAGATGAATATTTTGACCTTCCTTGTAAAACTGTAAGAGAGAGGGACGAGATCGGAAAGATTATATGCACTGTCATGCCAGCCTTTCGCTGCTTTTGAGGGCACTTGAATCATAAATCTGCCTTGACATGCACGCCTGAGCAAGAGGAAACAATGGTAAACATTTACCAGAGGATACAGAATGCACCATAAGAATCGGGTTCCCCGTGCCCGTCACATGAATTTACCTTTGATGGGAGAGAGGAGCCTTTGGCTGGTGACTCTGTGACTGCATTGCATCAACTTTGCCTCCTTCAGACTGGCAGATACGCCACTATCAGGTAGAGATGACAAGAGGAGAACTCGTTATTTAAGTCTAGGTTGTTGTGAACGCTACCCCAGCCCCCACACCAGCCCCACCCCACTGGTGAGACACTTGGACAGACATGCACCTGCTGTACAGTATGGAAGCCTCAAGACAGATAACTGTCAAGACAGAAATTCATCAATTGTCAAATTCAGAGATTTTAAAGCAAGATTGACCAGTATGTTATGGTGTTCGGGCTCGTCCCTTATTCTATACCCAGTTTCATTGAGGACTGGTCCTTTTCACCAGCACATCCTAAAACACTGAAGCTGTTCAATGTGCTCTTTAGATTTACTTGAATAAATGATACCTAAAAGTGCAGGTGGTCCCCTCTCGAGCAACACACGCAACACCCACTCCTCTCAAGACTCGTCTTTTGAACAAGAGCGAAAAAACATGCGTGATGCGCTGGGCGCCGCCGCATGAGCGCCGCTCCGTCTCAGAACAGAAAATGCCACATTTCACAACCATGAATTTGCAGCGCTGGATATAGATCGAGTGACTCTTCTATTTATTTTCCCTCTCCCCTCCCCTTTACTTTCTCTGAAGGACTCTAATGCATTTCCAAGTGGCTTGAGACTGCAGTAGGGCCCGTACCATTTGTGTCTCTCTCGCTATCTCAACCCTTTCTCTTTTTCTGTTTCAGCCTCTCTCCTTTCATGAGCGACAGTGCTTAAAAAAAGGGGGGGGGGGAAACATTAGAGAGCCCTCTGTGCTCTGAAGAGTCCCTCTCTGGCCACCATCCTTTCAGGCCTCAGCATGGTGCCAACAATGGCCTGCCGTTATATCAGAATGAAAACGGGCCGTGGCGGCTTCCCTGTGGCTCTCTGTGTGAGTCCCCCCCACCACCCCACCCCTGACCCCCTGCCCCCTCAGGGGCAGAGCCAGAGCAGTCTGCAGGGACAGGTGACTCTCCACAATCTTCCCTGTGGGAGCGCTTGAGCAATAGATGCAGGGACTGGCCACCAGGTTGGCCTGACCCTTTTAAAGCGCCATAATAGGCCACTCCCGTACTACATCACTACACAAATGCGATGGAAATGTGTTGGGGAAGAGCCTATTTCAGTCAGAAATGAGCCCCATCTTCAGAGAGAGAGAGAGGGAGACAAAATCGAGAAAGAGAGGTAGGAGGTAGAATAACACCGTACAATCTCACCATAATTTAGGCCCGCAAGAGTTGGAAACAATTTGTTGAGTGCTGCCTTTCCCGAGCCTGGTTTCATTAGCGATGTGCCGGGGTCCTCAGTCTATCAATCAATTCAAATGGACCCAATCACCGAAGGAGCGAGTAGGGATAGGAACAAAATGAGGCCACAGGAAGCGAAAACAAGATGGAAAAGGTGCGACTGGCATTTAAGATCCGTGTGTAGCCGTGGGGTTATTCATCACGAATCACTGATGAATAACATTTGTAAAATGTTCACTTGACTTTCTTGCGCACTCTACTTTCTGATTGAGGATGTTCATGTGTATTGTGTGTGTGTGTGTCTGTCTGTGTGTGTGTGTGTGTGTATGTGTCTGTGTGTGTATGTGTCTGTGTGTGTGTCTTTAGGGCTACCAAGCTTGCATGGCCAGCTATTGTGATCTACAGTGAAAACTAATTACACAGTGATTGCCCCTCTTATTGTTTGAGTATTGTTTGAGCATAAGCAAAAGAGCACAGTATCTGTGAAGCACCATGCTCACCAATGCACCCAGAGCAACTGGAACAACTGTACTGCCACCACGGCTAACTGACTGAGCCCCCTGTATTCTCCAATGCAGCATGAAATTGGATATTGAGTATGCCATATGTTGATCTCTAGTAGAAACTCAAATCAAAACTTCTCTTTCTTTCTCTCTTTTTCTTTTATGCGCTCTCTCTCTCTCAGACACACACACACACACACACACACACACACACACACACACACACACACACACACACACACACACACACACACACACACACACACACACACACACACACACACACACACACACACACACACACACACACACACACACACACACACACACACACACACAGCTATGTGATGCCAGTGCCAGGACACCTAAGGCAGTGTGCACAGCATAGGGTGTAACCAGGCAGCACAAGAGTGATATGTTGTCCTGAAAAACACACATATACCTCCATATACACACATGGGAACACACACACACACACACACACACACACACACACACACACACACACATAGTTTAGGGTGCTGAGGATGAAAGGTTTAAGGAGTTCACAGACATGTCACCGACACATTGTCCTATACTCACCCGTCACACACACATCCATGTACTCCACATAGACATAGCCAAGTCCGCACACACACACACACACTCGTTCAGATGATGTAAGGTTGTGAATGGAGGGGGTGGCAGGGCCCGGTGACAACATATGCCAGCGACAGGAAGCTCAAGGGAATGATTGAGTGAATCATGGCAGCTCTGTTAGGTTGGTCTCCGACCCCGTGCCAGACGCAACCCCCACCCGCCTGCCTCCTTGCCACCTCTCCATCCCCTCCAGGCCCTCTGGGAGAGGGGCGAGGGCTGCTGGGTAGTCAAGCTCCATTAGGCGCAGGGCTCACTGCCACGCCAGCTGCATTACCGAGCTGTCGACAAACGCCAGGCGAGGTGCCGCGTGTGACACGCATCCCAAAACACCGGGGACCTCTGCTGCTGAGTGTATTTGTGTGTGTGTGTGTGTGTGTGTGTGTGCGTGTGATGGTGTGTGTGTGTGTGTGTGTGTGTGTGTGCGATTTTGTGTTCCCCCCTCTTTCTGTGTGTATTTGTGCGAGTAGCTGTGTGTGTTTGCGAGTGAGACACAGAGAAAGCGAGAGAGCTGTTTTCTAGTACTATCTGTTCTAGCTCTTTCCTCTCCCTCTATCTCTCTCTTTCTGTTCCTCCGGTTAAGTTCAGTGCAGTCTGAAACAGGGTAACACAAGGTGATGGTGTTTGACTGAGAAAGAGTAGTGTTTGCCTGCAAACCTTGGGACAAGATTTGAATTCTATTTGGCACCCAAAGGCCTGGTGTCCTTGGGCTGGTAAACAAGCCTGTAGACAAGAGGAACTCTGGCATCTGTTTCACGCTACTGGCTCAGTGTTTCAGACGCAATACGCACTCTTCAGGTCCTCTGTGAGTCTGATCATTGGGTTTCAGCTGAAAAGGCTCCCATAGAAATCAAGTCAAATATTTCACAAATTGCCGAGTTAAAAAAAGAGGTGTCAGAAAGACTAATATTTTTAGAGTGTTTTGTTGGAGGGTTTGCCCGCACCTAGAATGTGTTAAAAAAAACAGAGGACATGCAGGCTGGTTAATATTCAAAACGTGAAGCCCAGACAAATAACCGTTGATTACGGCTTGCTGAAGAGCATTTTCAGGTCATTTTAAAGTGCGTGTTCTGTTTGACCCCTTTGAATATTTCACATTTAAGCGGAAGATGAGACGAAGCCCTTTCACTCTTTGTCTAGACAAAGGCCTCACTGTTCTGACGCCGTGGTGACATTTTTACCTCTCAAAACATTAACATTTAAAAGTCATTCAGATCTGGTAAGTTGAACAATTGGGAGTATAAATGCCACATTTCTCACTAGGGCGGAGGGCAAATTCTTCATCCAATCACCTGCATCAGAACCATCCTTCATCTAGAAGGCCACTGAAACAGATCAAGCAGCTTTGAATCATCCATCTTAGATATTTTCTTTCAGTGAATTCTGGTTCATGTGTCGTATTGCAAAATTCATCAAAGCATGTTTTTCAGTCTGCTTGTGAGAGCTCAACATTTTATAGTGGTGTATTTTACACAAGGCACTTTCCCTCCTCAATAGGCAGGTATTTGCATCTAGAACAGACTTTGATGTATCGCTATCGAGTACTGAAAGGACCAAATAGGGCTGTATTTTCTCCTAATCTATGGGGCCTTTGAACAATAAAACAAACACTGTGTGTATTGAAATTTAAATGACCCTGGAAGCAATCCAAAGCAGTGCACGATGCCTGAATGTGAGAACAGAAGCTGAAGTGTTATGGGGCTGGCCTGATGCATTTCACCCTAATGGTTGAGAGCTCCGCAAAGTCAACCCTATCCTTAGGCAGTTAATGCTATACCACGCAGCCATTGGATTTTATGCTATTCTATATGTAACTCTATTATCTAAAGACTATAGACCGTAGTCATGGTAGCAATGTTGGGTTAGATACCCTTTTATGACGTGTGTGTGCATGTGTGCATGTGTCTGGGGGTAAGCTTTTAACCAACCTTTCATGTCCCTGTTGAAAAACAGTGCTTGTAATGTGAAGCTAATGACTCCTGCTTCTTGGGAAAATACACGCGTAGCGTGCTGACGTGTGTGCATATATTGCTCTTTGAGCAGAGGCATATAAATCTGCCTTTTACATCTAAATCAGTCTTTGACAGTAGAGCAAATTAAAAGTCCATTATTGCACAGAGTAAGACCTCCAGCAGGAGATGTCTGACTGCTGACTCCTGACTGCTCCCATCACATGTGTTCCCTGTCATCTTGTCCTGCCTACAGGGAATAAGGCCCCCAGGACTTTTAATATGGATAATTTCAGAAGGGGGAGAACAGGGCTGCATGCCATGACACCACTAAGATGCTACTGTTTAACATGCAAGGAAATGTGCTGTCGGCTCTTTGAAGTGTCTTTTTCCCCCCTCCTAACAGTCTTCTCTCTCTTTCTCTCTCTTCCTCTCTTTTCACCTGTCATGACTCAGGAAGTGGAGGTTAGTCACTCTTTCTATCTGCCCTGTGCACTGATGCTGTGCTTGTGATCTTCTTCTCAAAGCTGAGGAGAGGGGGAAGCCCTGGAGGGCTCCCGAGATCACACATTACCTGCCCATTTTAATCAGGACAGGGCTGTCTTCTTTAAAAGGGGAACTAGACCAGAACTTCTCTCACCTCACCTCTCGACCCAAACTAGCAATGCTTTTTGAAGATTAATGGGGGAGTTATGTCTCCCTATGGCTTCGCCTGAGAGTCCACGTTGCCGTGGTGATGCCAGAGATGATCTGAATTGTCTTTGCGTTCATGTGTAGTCTCCCTACATTGCCTGCATGGTAACAATGACATGAACTGTAATATTTTCCTTCCTATTTTGCATGTAAGTGTAAATACAAGAACTCGTGTGTGATTCGGGCATTTGTTTCTTATTAGTAATAGTAGGTGGTGTTTTGTGGAGTAGCTGGTTATCCTAAATGGTCGCTCATCTATTGTTATTGTTTCCCTACCCTTTCTAGGATGACTACATTCGGACAGTAGAGGACCACCAAGGCTCTGAGGAAAGTAAGTCACTAAAGAAACAACTGTGCCATATTGGGCTGTCTGTTGTACACCCCTTTGCAGTGAGGTATGCAAGACTCAACTGTATAGTACAACAGGAACACACTTGCTATTGGAGTGATTTGCTCTGAGCTGCTATTCTGACAAATTTCCCACAATGTACAGTGACTGCCAAACCTGGTGACATGCTAGGCCCTGCCAGCCAGTCTCATCTTTATGCATTAGCTCCCAAGACCTCAGATCCTTGGGACACCTTGAGTCTGGTTCTAAGTGCTTTATCCCATTTAATTGTGCAGCACAAAAAGATGAGGTCATCCGTACCTTTAACTGTCAGATTTGGATGATTAAGTGAAGTTGCACTTTAGTGTAGTCCATTACTGAAAATACCAAGATGGAGCTTTCGTGTAATTGGCTGTGTGAAGGTCCCGCGGGGGCGTCATCAGCGGCGTGTTTGTCCAAAAGATGATTCAAAGGAGAAAAAAAAATGTCCGTGTGATTTGGGATATTGCAGGTGACATATGTTTTGGAGAATAACAAAAAGGTCGCTCTGTCTCTGTCCTCTGGCTTATTTTCCACACTGCCAGTGACTTTGCTCCTTTATGAAGTTCCCATTGCTCCCCTATTCATTTTGGCCGTGTAACAAAGCCTTAACACCTAAAAATGAAGAAGTCACCTGTTTGCGTGTATGGCGTTCTGGCTCTTATCCAGTGTTCCCGGCATGGGGTTGATGTCTTTGCGAGTTGTGTACCCACCCCCTCAGTTCCACATGAAAGAGCTGTGGGACAGATGAGGGAAAAGGCAAGATGAGAGCTGGATCAGTCTGGGAAGTGCACAGAACATTCTGTCCGTTCCCAGATTAGTGGGAATAGCTCATACGTGTATAAGAGATCCATATGTGCTGACAAGTGTTCATTTTTTATGCCGTTGGTGCAATCCCCAATGCGACCAGTCATGGAAGCCTAATAGACTTGCTTTCACATCAGTGTAGTTTTTAATTTTGAAGAGAAAAAAAAATAATTGTGATTTTGGCAACATCAGAAGATTTAGCTGTCAGTTTCTGTGACATGCCCTGGGGTTTGTTTGAGTCATCACATTATCAGGGTACTGCCTTGGATTTGCCCAGAGCTGGATTACTCTATAAATTAGTATGGATAGGGCCCTTCACTCTTTTCTTCTTTCTTTCTCTCCTCCTTTCTTTCTTTCTTTCCTTCTTTTTTATCTTTCCAATTTCTGACGACTTCTTAGCAGGCTGTCTCTCTGAAATGACTTTAATGCCCATGTAAAGAGAATTGGAGCTCAAGGCAAATGGTCCTGCAGACAAAGTGCCTCAAACTGACATGCCCTTCTGTTGATTTAATGTGAGGACCAGTAATATTGTCCTCTGTTCATCGCCTCTGCCACTGGCACTCTTACTAGGCTAGCCTAGGCAGTCAGTTTGACAGCTGACACTGGAGCAGTCGTTCTATTGGGGTTGTTTCATGATTTTTGTGGCTTGGCTTGCCTGGTTTAATAAAGGTCAAATAAATGAAGGTTCAGCTGGTAACCTGGCACACCTTCCGAGTCAGGTATGGGAAAGAGCTTAGTAGGCTGAAATTTCCTGAAAAGTAGCCGTGTTGGGCCCAATCACGTATAATGTAAGGAGTGGAAACGACTTACCACTAGGCCACCACATTTTCAGGTCCCCACAGGAGCACTGAAAGTTTCTTGGGAGCCCGTCTGTGAAATCCTTTGATTTCATCTAAGTGAACATCGCCAGAGAGATCCTCTGTCGGGTTCCAGCAAAGTCTTTGCAGCTCTGTTGACATAATTACCGCAGGATTTGAAGTTCTGATAGGTCTTAGTTCCTACCCCGGGCAATGAGATGCGCTGAACAACAGTGTGTAAACAACTTCTGAATGAGTTAGCCACGGAGGAAAAAAATACATTCTGGCAGCAGCTCCACATTCAAATTCAATTTCAATGTGTTGGCTTTCGAAATAGGATGCAGGAGGATGAAGAGATATGAAAGGTTAATTTCGTATTTGAAACCAGGCAGACGAACAGCCCTTGTTCTATAGAGCAACCTGAGGGGGCCGAAGAGATTCAGCAAGGACAGCATAAATATGTGAGGAGAGAGGAGCGAGCTGCAAATCAGAGCCGTGACGGCGTTTCTATGGAAACGTCAGCCTCTCCTCAAGATAAGCCTTTAAGCGCATGGGGGAAAGTAAAACGATGAGGGTAAAATACAAAATCAATTTTCTGTCGCTCAATAAAAGTCACGGAGTAGGCAGCGCCATCGAGCGGATGACCATCTGGTGAAATCACAACGGTTATTCGCTCTGTGGAACCTTGGAGTGATTACTATCCCATAAGGATGAAATGTATCTCCTCAGTCGCAATTACCGTCTTTTAAAGTTGATGTTTAAAAAAAAACATCAAGGCTATAGATATTTTCGTCTCTAGTGATTGAAGTGAAACAAGTGCCTTTTTTTACCAGCAGGCTGCAGAACCCTGTGTGCAGGGTGTTATATGCTGTGCTGGGAAAAGATCTGAATTAATTCAAATATACTGTGTTCATACAAAATGGCCGCCAAGTAGGTATAGATCTTCAACCACTCTGATGCCAGTTCCAGCCCAGAGACAAATCATACCATTTTATTTGTCTAGCCACAGATAGGCCTAATGCTAGTCAGATTTCGTCAATGAAGTCACGCTTACAGTAGGCAAACACAAATGACTCGGGGTGAAGCTGGCAGGGACTATATAGGCCCAGCGCTCTAGTAATATGCCTTTGGTTCACAAGGATAATGGAAAAAAAAATCACACAGGCTCTTTTTGACTACATTTCCCAGACATGGTTGAGCTATGGGCAGGGTCGAAGGTCGCGACTCCAGAGGACATATTTCTCGTGCTCTCTGAATCTGGATTGATAGTGTGTTCATCTCCTACGGCACAAATAACTGGTGCAGAAGTAAGTTAAAGGGGAATCAAAAGTACTGTAGTTATTTTGCCTGTGCTGAACTACTAACCCTCTGGAGGGGGGGCGGGGGGTCAGCCAGAGGCAGAGTGTGTGATTGAACAGACAAGAAAAAATGGGCAATCAATTCCATCTAAAGGTGTGTGTGTTGCTGGCACACATCAGAGAGAGAAAGAGAGAAAGAGAGAGAGAGAGAGAAAGATATGGAGACGGCATCTCTCTGTATGAAGGCCTGCAATACAGATGATTAAAAGCAGAGCCTTTATTCCCCATCCCCACCCCCCTCTCGCTCTCTCTCGCATATACTCACACGTGCACACACACACACACACACACACACGCACACACACACACACACACATTATTTCTCTCCCTCTTTATTCCTTTCGTACACTTACAGCCCCCACTTTCTCTCCTCTTGTCATCATCAAGCTCGCCATTCTAATAGTCCTTCACAGCTTGAGTGACAGGAGGCTGTTTGATAATAGGGGACCCGTTCTCCATGAAATATCCCAGAGTCCTTCAGACCTCCTCTGTGCTCGAGGATGACTTGATTTGGCACCTCTGTTATAGTGACAGAAAAAAAGACAACAAACCAGCTGGCACAAAAGTCGCAAAATAGCAAAACAACTTTCCTTTTTTGGGCGGTGGGGTAAAATGATTATATTTGCTGCCTCCGCCAGCAATGGGGAATGAATCATCATCTCCTCGGAGTGCACGGCCAGGCTTGAGGGTATTTGTTTTGTGAGTCGTTTTCAAGTTGTCTCCATCAAACGTTGTTTTTTTTCCCGCTTCTCTCTGAAAAACAGATGGCATTATTTCCTCAGACCCATAAAGGGTTGCCAGCGTGGCCCACCGTGGCATCCGATGTTATTCTCCATTTCCTCCAGTGCCCTTCTGAATTATTCATGCCTGATTTGGAGGCAGCGCAGATAAAAACCAAGGATTTCTGTAATCTGCATTTTATTCAGCTGTCTCCAAAAAGCCAAAAGTCTTACTTTGTTCAGTAATGTTCTCATCATTTTTTTTTTTTATACGGTAATAAAATATTGACAGGCATGCGCAAATTCGGAAATGTTTTTTTTACCAAAGCCATCTATGGAGAATTGGGGTGCATCTGGGGACATAGTGCATCTTGGTTGCATGTCTTCACCGTCATGCAAATACAATCAATGTATGGGGTGCATCTGGGGACACAGTGCAGAAGTTTAAATTACTCTTCTTGGTTGCATGTCTTCACCGTCGTGCAAATAAAATCAATGTATGATGTATTCACAAGACAATGCTTTAAAGGGAGTGGGACTGAATGAAAAATACAACACCCCCATAGCTATCCCTCAGCGACCGTCATTGTGATGCTTAAGTCTTTGTTTCTTGTGTCTTTGCTTGCGTAGGTTTGGACACCACCAAGGACCCCTGTCAGAAAGTGAAATGCAGCCGCAACAAGGTGTGCGTCGCCCAGGGCTACCAGCGTGCCATGTGCATCAACCGCAAGAAAATGGAGCACCGGTGAGTGATCAGTGCAATGGAGAGAGAGAGAGAGAGAGAGAGAGAGAGAGAGAGAGAGAGAGAGAGTGTGTGTGTGTGGGCTGTACAAGAGAGAATAGAGAACACAGGCAGTGTGTATTATGCTGGCTTGTAGCTTTATAAAACCAAGGGCCTGATTTACTAACAGGATTGCGCCCATTTCAGGCGTAAAATAGCGGTCGTAAACATAAAACGGTATTTACTAAGGGGGCGCAGCGCATATTAACGCTTTGTGCCTTTGATTGGATGGTAGCAAAACCCTGATCAAATCCAGCACATACAACATATTGTGTGAGGAGTTCCAATGGAGAAATACTGTGATTTACAAGACAGAGAAACTCCACCCATGCAATTGCTCAAGCCTGTAGCGTAGTGCTAGTGTTTTAGGGGGAAGCTTCACAGCAGTGCCAAATGGATGGTTGAAAAAGCAATCACAGCTGATCGGTCCAGACATCATAGGGTGCTTTTGATTGAATCCTAATCGTGTCCCCAAGATGTCCCTGATATGACTGCTCGTGTAGCAGCTTTCTCTTAGCCCCCTCAGTGCTTTTCGCAGGAAAGGCTACTGTGAGAGAGAAAGAGAACAGCGGCACTGTCGATTTCAGGTCTCCTGTCTGCCTCTCTCCGAGACGCGCGAGGGCAAGAGCATAATCAGAGCGAAATTAATGGCGCGAGACATCATTACCTGCAAAGTCTATCTGTGGTGACCGGTGTTTATCGCTCTTGCTGAGGGGACATCTTGTGGGAAGTCAACCCTGATATCTCGCCGGTGAGATAATGGGACGTCGGCAGTTCGACTCAAAGCTGCGCTGGTCGCCAGGCTTCCTCTGAGCGGTATTAGCTTGGGCTGCCGGTGACTAAAAAAAAACATCAAATTGAGATTGGGGTTGCAGTTAAAGACAGATGTGCTCACGAGGCGTGAAGCTCTTTAAGGGTTAGAACAGCTATTAGAGTTAGCTGAGGGTCCTATCTATGGCAAGCTATCAGATGAGAGCAGGGTTGTTAAATGGAGCAAACTTTGTGATTTCCTGTGGTTTTTCTTTATTCTTGGATCCTAGTGTGGTGTTAGACTTTTTATTTGGGTTCTAAGTAGAGGAAGTGTTTGTGTGTGCGCGACTGTGCGTGCATGTATGCTTGCGTGAGTGCTACAAGCTACAACCCTACAACAATCTAAATGAAAGTCCCTCACCGCGTTGAGCTGTCAGCGTGTCCTTGAACTACAGCATACTTGATGCATACCAGCGTGTCAGGTTACTTGATTAAATCCTGTCCATTAAAAAAATGTGTGAAAAATGATTCCTCCATATGACAATGATGTTTACCCTCTCCCTCGAGGCCCCATAGACAAGCGCTTACAATCTGGTCATAATCAGTAGGAGTTAATGACTATGTAGGACTATGTTCGACCTTGGCCAGGTAAGTGAATGCGGCACGCTCCAGTAGATGCTTATGTGTGGCGCGTATAGCACTTTTGTTAAAGGTGTTTTTTTCTGTCACAGGATCCGGCAGCCTGGCGTTCACTCGCATGAGAAAAGCTGCAAGACGTGTCCAGTGGCCAGCACCGTGCCTGTGTGTGGATCAGATGGACACAACTACGCCTCAAAGGTGAGAACACACACGCACGCACGCGCACACACACAAATTCTTCAGCAAGTCTCTTTCACGCAAATCACTTTCACTAGTTTTCACGTTACTGATATTTAGTAATGCTCAAAACAAACCAATGGAATCATGTATTTATTTATGTATTTGTTGTGATGTATCCATTATTGTGTATGTATGTTGATGTGTGTATAGACATTGTTGTAGGTGTGCCTATAATGTATGAATTTGTATGTATGAGTGTGTTTGTCTGTATGTTCTTTTTGCAGTGTGCATATTGGGGGTGTGTTTTCATGTCTTTCCATATGTATGGTGCTTTAGTATGGGTGTGTTAGATTCGCGCCCACACACAGACACACTCTCTCTCTCTCTCTTTATTTCTCTTGCACACATGAAATGACCAACATGAGTGGCACGAGTATACAGAATAATACACACAGCTACAGAGAGTTACACAGCCATGAGTGTGTGTGTGTGTGTGTGTGTGTGTGTGTGTGTGTGTGACAGAGAGAGGGATGTCGGAGTGTGTGTGTGTGAGAGAGAGAGAGGGATGTCGGAGTGTGATTAATGTGTGTTTCGGCTTTGAGCGCTGTGGCACCCTGCCGCCCAGTGCCCAGCTGCTTTATTGATTTATGTTTCATTTTTAATTTTGACCTTGTGTGAGCTGGTGTGTGTGTGTGTGGGTGTGTGTGTGTGTGTGTCTGTGCGCGTGCCTGTGGTGCCTATTTCTATAGGGCTCTCTGAGCAAAGTGTGTGACACGTGCATTTTCAGTCTAGTGAGTGAGTGTGCGTGCGTGTGTGTGTGTTTTTTAGAGTTAACAAGCGTTTACCTGCCGGCCCCTCTCCTCTGTCTCTGCCCAGTGGAGCAGCCCAGTGAGGCTCAGCTCAGCTCAGCTAGGCTCAGCACAGCATCTCATTTGAATGAGCAGTCCCCACTCCCACGGTCACCCCTATGAATATTTGATCTGCCTTCAGGTGAAGCCTCCTCGCTTAGCCGCTGAGGCAGAGCAAGGCACAGAAAACCACTTGCCAAATGTCACCACAGTGCTGTGTGTGGGTGTGTGCGTGTGCGTGTGCGTGTGTGCGTGTGCGTGTGTTTGTGTTTGTGTGTGTGTGTGTGTGTGTGTGTGTGTGTGTGTGTGTGTGTGACTGTGTGTGTGCGTGTGTGTTTGTGTGTATGCGTGTGTGTGTGTGTGTGTGTGACTGTGTGTGTGTGTGTGTGTGTCTGTGTGACTTGGCACATCTCCATGTATGTGCCATGGCTGCACTTTCATCATTATATGTTCACCTCTTCCACTGGCCCCATAGAATATTCTGGAACCAAGTACGCACATTAATGCTCTCTCTCTCTCTCTGTCACAAACCCACCCTATCTCGTCTTCTCTTCATATATGTCCATATACACACATATTTCTCCTCCTGTTTCCTTATCTTACATCACCTTATTTATCTCTTCCTGCCTCTTTCCTTCAATACCCCCCCTCTCTATCTATCTCTCTCTCCCTCCCTCCCCCCCCCCTCTCTCACGCTCCCTGTCAAACATCTCCCCCTCCCCCTCTCAGTGTAAGCTGGAGCAGCAGGGTTGTCTGACGGACAAGGAGCTGAGTGTGAGGTGTGAGGGCCTGTGTCCCTGCACCACGCCTGCCAGCCGCGTCACCAGCGCAGAGGCCAAACACGGTCAGGACCAGCATGACCCCCGCACACACCCAAGCGCTCTCACTGTCTCAGAACACCACACGCAGAAGAAAAAGACAGTTGTTTTCTGTGTAACTACCACTGTCAGCAAGAAGTCAGATTTACCCTTGGCATTTGGAAGGCCACCACCACATAGACACACGCTGAGTTTTCTAAATTAATTTGGATAATGCAGTACATAACACACAGTAGATAAGTACAGAAATGCTGCATTTTACTGTACTGTAGTATGCTGTAGTGTGCTAAAGTATAGCTTGTTCAAAATATGGTGAGGTGACGTGGCGTGTGACCTACTCCATTTGCTTCAGTAGTTTTTGTGGATGGTCAAAATGTGTATACGTGCAAGTTATTATAAAAGCCTTTTTTTTTTTTGGAAGAGCTCATGATATTAAAAGAAGTTAAAGAGGGGTTACACAAGATATTTCTTTACTAAGCACACATGTCAAGGTGAGTGTTAATTGTGAGACCTCTTCACACACACACACACACACACACACACACACACACTCAATCCTGCAGCGTTCCTTGCCTGGATCAATACCAGCCTATCTTTGCAATGGAACAAGCAGGCTGCTCAGGTTAATTGAAAAATCTCCCTGGGTGATTATAATGTTAAGTCCATGATGGCGTAATGAATTATTTAGAACCAACATTTATCCTGATGGCTCCAGCTTCTTGACTATTGACTGCTGAGAGGGCGTCACAGCCACTGGGGGATATGTCAATACATTTGAACACATTTGATTCATTAGTTATCGATTGCACATTGAATAAGAGGCAGGGATTTTGCCAGATCCTTAAAGTAGCCATGTTGCTGTGATTTGTGGGCCCTCTGTGTATGTGTGTGCGTGTGTGTGTGTGCGTGTGTGTGTGTGTGTGTGTGTGTGTGTGTGTGTGTGTGTGTGTGTGTGTGTGTGCGAGTGTGTGTGTGTGTGTGCGAGGGTGTGTGTGTGTATGTGTTATGGGAGGAGATTGCCATTAATGTGAAAGATGTCCTCTTGTCTGACATCCATGATCGTTCACGTCTCCGAGAGGCTGAGTAGGTATAAAATGGGTTGTTAGTTACTGCGGTGCTGTGAGGATGAGGTGAAGCTCTGAGGTCTTTAGGGACTCTGGAGACAAGCATTGTGTGGAAACAAGAGCTCTAACCAACCAGTGCAGTGCACAGGAGTGACACACAGATACGCGTGTGGCAGTTAATAAACTAAATTGTCTTCATGCACATGTAGATATTTATGTACAGAATACGCAAATAATTACATGTATGTAATTGCACACACACTGCAGCTCTCTCTCCTACACACAAACATACGCACACACTCACACACCTACACTGGCTGGGAGAGGGACAAGTGAAGCGAAAGGGTTGAAGTACAACTCTCTCTCTCTCTCTCTCTCTTTCACCCCGCATCCTCCTCTCCTCCCTTGCTCCAGAGAGCTGCACGGGCCAGGATCTGGCAGATCTAGGGGATCGTCTCCGAGACTGGTTCCAGCTTCTCCATGGCAACGCCAAGCAGAACAACTCGGGCAAGCCGGGCCCAGGCACGGCATCAGGTGGGAACCAGACCTGGCAGGGCCTTGGAACAAGCCCAGCAATAACAGTAGCCTAACTATAGCACAGTATAAATGACCTATGAGTAGTCATTAGAACAGTGCAGTGGTAACTGCAGCAGAGCGCTGGTGATGCCAGTAGGGAGGCGGTCAATGTAACCATGCATACGGTCACTGTAACTATGCATACGTACATTTTATATAGTCACCGTATTGTGGCTGACAGGAACAGACACTAGCGTAGTAACAGGGACTGATTCACCATACCAGAGCTGTTTATAACTGAGTGCAGAGTAATAATGTATAGGCCTACTACAATAATAATATCATATGATGGTGTCTAACTATAATAAAAATAACATGCTGCATTTATTTGGCCCTTGTTAAACAAGATCAAACAAAGGCCTCTTTATAGAGGCGCAGTTACATAATATTGCAATATGTATTAACTGCATGTAGAGCTGAAATTAGCGCTGAAATTGGTGCACAATGACTGTCTTCAATAACAATGACAGGTTCTGTCTATATGTGTCCAGTCCTTGACAGGAACTTGGTAGCCACCTGCAAAGACTCCATTGGCTGGATGTTCTCCAAGCTGGACACCAACAGTGACCTCTACCTGGACCAGGCAGAGCTGGCCGCCATCAATCTGGACAAGTACGAGGTCTGCATCCGGCCCTTCTTCAACTCCTGCGACAGCTACAAGGACGGGAAGGTGTCCACGGCCGAGTGGTGCCTCTGCTTCTGGAGAGAGAGTGAGTCCCAGGGGGAAGAGAGAGAGAGAGGGAGAAAGAGAGAGAGAGAGAAAGAGAGAGGGAGAAAGTGAAATGGGAGAGACAGAGAGAAGGCTGGGAGGGGGGTGGAGGGAGAGAGAAAAGTGGGAGGGAAGGAGGGAGATAGGAAGGAGGCAAGGAGGGAGGGAGAGAGGGGAAAGAAGGAGGATTGATGGACTGAGATAGAGACTCATGTAACAGAAAGTTACCCTGAAGCCCTTGTGCCCGGAGGGCAAACCAATTTACCTCACATTATTCCGGAGCTCCTGGCAGCTCCAAGTCAAGTTACTGTTACTAGTAACTCATCAAGCACTTATCAGCTTGGATCTCACACAACAGCCTCTTTCCTCCGAGAAAACATAACATCCTGGAACAGGATACACACAGCATCATCTCCAAGACTGTACGCCGTATGAAATAAGATCCGATATAATCGACTGGGCATTTAACCTTTCTGAAAATAATGCTTGAAATGTATTGATCACTTTATGTAATATTCTGCATATGCCATAGCCAGCCTTTTGATTTCCCACAACAAAACATGTCTGATCTGCATTAACATGCGAGCCGTGTGCCAGAAAGATTTACATCCGGATAACAAACAACCTGATCTCAGCGCTCAACGTGTGCTCATTGCTCACACTGTGCATTCGATCTTTGTTATCAGATCTCATGCTGTATGCAAGCAACACAGTTATGCTTACACGCTGCATGGCTTGCATGTATATACCCATCCGATAGCCGATCTCATTGCGAGACAGACTACATCTGGTGAAGTGGTAGTGTTTGCTGTGTGCGTCTGCGCCATGCATAAACATGAGATATCATGGAGGAGGAATGTGCATGAAAGCAAGATGTTAATGGAGAAACAGTTGTGCAGATTATTATCAGAGCTTAACACGGCACCTTCTGGCAAAGCCTGGTGTGGGTTACACTTCATTAGATCAGGGAATAAAAATACCACTTTCTGCACTTGATACCCTTAGGTACACACACATA